>NC_068407.1:26001787-26027963 GCF_023724105.1 Carassius gibelio | reverse complement strand
CATTGAATACTTTCTTTCTGTCTTGCAAACAGTGTTGGGCAAGTTACTTTTAAAAAGTAATTAGTTACAGTTACTAGTTACTTCTTCCAAAAAGTAACTAAATTAGTAACTCAGTTACAAATTTTTAAAGTAACTAGTTACTTAAGAAAGTAACTATTGCGTTACTTTCAAGTAAAATTAAATTTTAAATGCTCAAACGTGACCCCACCTCTACCCCTCTTTAAAGGAACTTAAAATACATGTGCATGTTCAATTATTTATGATAAATCTGAATATTATAATGAAATGGACACTTAATACAATACATTATTAACAGAAACATGAAACATTGTACACACATCTAAAAAAAAAAGTTGCTGTGGGACAAAGTGAGACTAGCCTCCAATCAAGTGGCATGTATGTAGATATTATGTTTATATAGTGGATCAATGCAAATAACACGATAGATTTTTGGGAACTTTTGATATTTCCTTTTATTGTTTCTTTAATTTCTTGAAGGAAAAAGTAATGTATATACTTCCATTTAGAGAAGGCTACTTTTGGATTATTTGGGCTCGTCGCCATACCTGTCTCTCGTTGACTGACTGGCTTGTGTTGTTCGTTGTGTGTCCTGTCCTGTCCGATGATGGGTCGTTCGTGAATGAGCGTTAGTGATGATGGATCGACTCGTTCGCGAATGAGCTTTTGATGAGTCGTTCGCGATTCGCGAATGAGCCGACTCTAAGAGCCTTTTTAACTTTTTAGTTGCACTTCGGGAGCTGGCTCGCATATCTGAAGAGCCAACTCTATTTTTTCAAATTTAGCCTATAGAAATTAAATAATTATGTAATAAAAATTGAAATATTATAGTCAAAGTCATTTAAAGAGCCGTTTATGAGCCAAAGAGCCGGCTCTTTTCAGTGAGCTGAGTCAAAAGAGCCGAATTCCCATCACTACTATGCGTGCTTTCGAACACCCGCCCAACTCTACCTCTGATTGGCTTACAATGAAATTTTACTCTACCTCAGCCAATCGTCAGCATTTATGCGCTTGTCTCGTGCTCTGCCCACTAACCAAGGAAGAACAGTAAAAAAAAGTATTTGCCTCTCGCTCAGAGATCTAGTTGGTCTGATGAAAAAAAAAAAAACAGCTTCATCATCAGTTATAGTAACGCGCCGCATTTTTTGGCAGTAACGGTAACGGCGTTATTAAGATGAGAAGAGTAATCAATTAGATTACTCGTTACTGGAAAAAGTAATGCCGTTAGTAACGCCGTTATTTATAACGCCGTTATTCCCATCACTGCTTGCAAAAAGCATTTCAATTCACAAGACAGAGGAATCTTTCATTTTGTCAAGATTTGTGTTTAACATGGAATGAAGCAACATTCTCTAACTGGGAGACATGGTTTTTAGCATATTTGGGCTTGTTTCCACTTCATTTCAACAGACACACTATTTCAGCATTAGTGATCTCAGAATGCTGTGACTTGACAAACCTGAGCATTGAGGCTCTAACATAAGTTTATGTGCATAGGAATTCTAACACATTAAAAACTGTCTTTCTGTCTTGCAAAAAGCATTCTGAGATCACTAATGCTGAAATAGTGTTTCTGTTGAAATGAAGTGGAAACAAGCCCAAATATGCCAAAAACCATCTCTCTCAGTTAGAGAATGTTGCTTCATTCCATGTTAAATACAAATCTTGCCAAAATGATAGATGACTCTGTCTTGTGATTAGAAATGCTTTTGCAAGACAGAAAGACAGTTTTCAATGTGTTAGAATTCCTATGCACATAAACTTGTGTTAGAGCCTCAATGCTCAGGTTTGTCAGTTCACAGCATTCTGAGATCACTAATGCTGAAATAGTGTTTCTGTTGAAATGAAGTGGAAACAAGCCCAAATATGCTAAAAACCATCTCTCTCAGTCAGAGAATGTTGCTTCATTCCATGTTAAATACAAATCTTGCCAAAATGAAAGATGCCTCCATCTTGTGAATAGAAATGCTTTTTGCAAGACAGAAAGACAGTTTTTAATGTGTTAGAATTCCTGTGCACATAAACTTAGGTTAGAGCCTCAATGCTCAGTTTTGTCAGTTCACAGCATTCTGAGATCACTAATGCTGAAATAGCGTTTCTGTTGAAATGAAGTGGAAACAAGCCCAAATATGCTAAAAACCATCTTTCTCAGTTATAGAATGTTGCTTCATTCCATGTTAAATACAAATCTTGCCAAAATGTAAGATGCCTCCATCTTGTGAATAGAAATGCTTTTTGCAAGACAGAAAGACAGTTTTTAATTTGTTAAAATTCCTATGCACATAAACTATGTTAGAGCTTCAATGCTCAGGTTTGTCAGTTCACAGCATTCTGAGATCACTAATGCTGAAATAGTGTTTCTGTTGAAATGAAGTGGAAACAAGCCCAAATATGCCAAAAACCATCTCTCTCAGTTAGAGAATGTTGCTTCATTCCATGTTAAATACAAATCTTGCCAAAATGATAGATGACTCTGTCTTGTGATTAAAAATGCTTTTGCAAGACAGAAAGACAGTTTTCAATGTGATAAGCATTTCTATTCACACGACAGAGGCATCTTTCATTTTGGAAAGATTTGTATTTAACATGGAATGAAGCAACATTCTCTAACTGAGAGACATGGTTTTTAGCATATTTGGGCTTGTTTCCACTTAATTTCAACAGACACACTATTTCAGCATTAGTGATCTCAGAATGCTGTGAACTGACAAACCTGAGCATTGGAGCTCTAACATAAGTTTTTGTGCATATAACTTCTAACACATTAAAAACTGTCTTACAGCATTGCAGAAAACATTGTATTTCCTAAGGCATAAGCATCTATCAGTTTGGCAAGATTTGCACTTAATACTGAATGAAACAGCTTACTCTGATAGAGAGAAAAGCTTTTGAGCAGATTTGGGCTTGGTTTCACTTCATTTGAACAGAATCACTATTTCAACATTACTGGACTCAGAAAGCTGAAAACTGACAATCTTGATCATTGAAGTCCTAACATTAGTTTTTGTGCATATAACTTCTAACACATTAAAAACTGTCTTTCAGCATTGCAGAAAACATTGTATTTCATAAGGCATAAGCATCTATCAGTTTGGCAAGATTTGCACTTAATACTGAATGAAACAGCTTACTCTGATAGAGAGAAAAGCTTTTGAGCAGATTTGGGCTTGATTTCACTTCATTTGAACAGCAGCACTATTTCAACATTACTGGACTCAGAAAGCTGTAAACTGACAATCTTGATCATTGAAGTCCTAACATTAGTTTTTGTGCATATAACTTCTAACACATTAAAAACTGTCTTTCAGCATTGCAGAAAACATTGTATTTCATAAGGCATAAGCATCTATCAGTTTGGCAAGATTTGCACTTAATACTGAATGAAACAGCTTACTCTGATAGAGAGAAAAGCTTTTGAGCAGATTTGGGCTTGATTTCACTTCATTTGAACAGCAGCACTATTTCAACATTACTGGACTCAGAAAGCTGTAAACTGACAATCTTGATCATTGAAGTCCTAACATAAGTTTTTGTGCATATAACTTCTAACACATTAAAAACTGTCTTACAGCATTGCAGAAAACATTGTATTTCATAAGGCTTAAACATCTTTCAGTTTGGCAAGATTTGCACTGAATACTGAATGAAACAGCTTACTCTGATAGAGAGAAAAGCTTTTGAGCAGATTTGGGCTTGATTTCACTTCATTTGAACAGCAGCACTATTTCAACATTACTGGACTCAGAAAGCTGTAAACTGACAATCTTGATCATTAAAGTCCTAACATAAGTTTTTGTGCATATAACTTCTAACACATTAAAAACTGTCTTACAGCATTGCAGAAAACATTGTATTTCATAAGGCATAAGCATCTATCAGTTTGGCAAGATTTGCACTTAATACTGAATGAAACAGCTTACTCTGATAGAGAGAAAAGCTTTTGAGCAGATTTGGGCTTGGTTTCACTTCATTTGAACAGAATCACTATTTCAACATTACTGGACTCAGAAAGCTGTAAACTGACAATCTTGATCATTGAAGTCCTAACATTAGTTTTTGTGCATATAACTTCTAACACATTAAAAACTGTCTTACAGCATTGCAGAAAACATTGTATTTCATAAGGCATAAGCATCTATCAGTTTGGCAAGATTTGCACTTAATACTGAATGAAACAGCTTACTCTGATAGAGAGAAAAGCTTTTGAGCAGATTTGGGCTTGATTTCACTTCATTTGAACAGCAGCACTATTTCAACATTACTGGACTCAGAAAGCTGTAAACTGACAATCTTGATCATTGAAGTCCTAACATAAGTTGTTGTGCATATAACTTCTAACACATTAAAAACTGTCTTACAGCATTGCAGAAAACATTGTATTTCATAAGGCATAAACATCTTTCAGTTTGGCAAGATTTGCACTGAATACTGAATAAAACAGCTTTCTCTAATAGAGAGAAAAGCTTTTGAGCAGATTTGGGCTTGATTTCACTTCATTTGAACAGAATCACTATTTCAACATTACTGGACTCAGAAAGCTGAAAACTGACAATCTTGATCATTGAAGTCCTAACATAAGTTTTTGTGCATATAACTTCTAACACATTAAAAACTGTCTTACAGCATTGCAGAAAACATTGTATTTCATAAGGCATAAACATCTTTCAGTTTGGCAAGATTTGCACTTAATACTGAATGAAAGAGTTTACTCTGATAGAGAGAAAAGCTTTTGAGCAGATTTGGACTTGATTTCACTTCATTTGAACAGCAGCACTATTTCAACATTACTGGACTCAGAAAGCTGTAAACTGACAATCTTGATCATTGAAGTCCTAACATAGGTTTTTGTGCATATAACTTCTAACACATTAAAAACTGTCTTACAGCATTGCAGAAAACATTGTATTTCATAAGGCATAAACATCTTTCAGTTTGGCAAGATTTGCACTGAATACTGAATGAAACAGCTTACTCTGATAGAGAGAAAAGCTTTTGAGCAGATTTGGGCTTGATTTCACTACATTTGAACAGCAGCACTATTTCAACATTACTGGACTCAGAAAGCTGTAAACTGACAATCTTGATCATTGAAGTCCTAACATAAGTTTTTGTACATATAACTTCTAACACATTAAAAACTGTCTTACAGCATTGCAGAAAACATTGTATTTCATAAGGCATAAGCATCTATCAGTTTGGCAAGATTTGCACTTAATACTGAATGAAACAGCTTACTCTGATAGAGAGAAAAGCTTTTGAGCAGATTTGGGCTTGATTTCACTTCATTTGAACAGCAGCACTATTTCAACATTACTGGACTCAGAAAGCTGTAAACTGACAATCTTGATCATTGAAGTCCTAACATAAGTTTTTGTACATATAACTTCTAACACATTAAAAACTGTCTTACAGCATTGCAGAAAACATTGTATTTCATAAGGCATAAGCATCTATCAGTTTGGCAAGATTTGCACTTAATACTGAATGAAACAGCTTACTCTGATAGAGAGAAAAGCTTTTGAGCAGATTTGGGCTTGG
The DNA here is from genome assembly GCF_023724105.1 of Carassius gibelio. Classification (NCBI taxonomy): domain Eukaryota; kingdom Metazoa; phylum Chordata; class Actinopteri; order Cypriniformes; family Cyprinidae; genus Carassius; species Carassius gibelio. Next base: position 26,022,407 of record NC_068407.1, on the reverse strand, counting down.
TTTCACTTCATTTGAACAGAATCACTATTTCAACATTACTGGACTCAGAAAGCTGTAAACTGACAATCTTGATCATTGAAGTCCTAACATAAGTTTTTGTGCATATAACTTCTAACACATTAAAAACTGTCTTACAGCATTGCAGAAAACATTGTATTTCATAAGGCATAAACATCTTTCAGTTTGGCAAGATTTGCACTGAATACTGAATGAAACAGCTTTCTCTAATAGAGAGAAAAGCTTTTGAGCAGATTTGGGCTTGGTTTCACTTCATTTGAACAGAATCACTATTTCAACATTACTGGACTCAGAAAGCTGTAAACTGACAATCTTGATCATTGAAGTCCTAACATTAGTTTTTGTGCATATAACTTCTAACACATTAAAAACTGTCTTACAGCATTGCAGAAAACATTGTATTTCATAATGCATAAGCATCTATCAGTTTGGCAAGATTTGCACTTAATACTGAATGAAACAGCTTACTCTGATAGAGAGAAAAGCTTTTGAGCAGATTTGGGCTTGGTTTCACTTCATTTGAACAGAATCACTATTTCAACATTACTGGACTCAGAAAGCTGTAGACTGACAATCTTGATCATTGAAGTCCTAACATAAGTTTTTGTGCATATAACTTCTAACACATTAAAAACTGTCTTACAGCATTGCAGAAAACATTGTATTTCATAAGGCATAAGCATCTATCAGTTTGGCAAGATTTGCACTTAATACTGAATGAAACAGCTTACTCTGATAGAGAGAAAAGCTTTTGAGCAGATTTGGGCTTGGTTTCACTTCATTTGAACAGAATCACTATTTCAACATTACTGGACTCAGAAAGCTGTAAACTGACAATCTTGATCATTGAAGTCCTAACATTAGTTTTTGTGCATATAACTTCTAACACATTAAAAACTGTCTTACAGCATTGCAGAAAACATTGTATTTCATAAGGCATAAGCATCTATCAGTTTGGCAAGATTTGCACTTAATACTGAATGAAACAGCTTACTCTGATAGAGAGAAAAGCTTTTGAGCAGATTTGGGCTTGGTTTCACTTCATTTGAACAGAATCACTATTTCAACATTACTGGACTCAGAAAGCTGTAAACTGACAATCTTGATCATTGAAGTCCTAACATAAGTTTTTGTGCATATAACTTCTAACACATTAAAAACTGTCTTACAGCATTGCAGAAAACATTGTATTTCATAAGGCATAAACATCTTTCAGTTTGGCAAGATTTGCACTGAATACTGAATGAAACAGCTTTCTCTAATAGAGAGAAAAGCTTTTGAGCAGATTTGGGCTTGGTTTCACTTCATTTGAACAGAATCACTATTTCAACATTACTGGACTCAGAAAGCTGTAAACTGACAATCTTGATCATTGAAGTCCTAACATTAGTTTTTGTGCATATAACTTCTAACACATTAAAAACTGTCTTACAGCATTGCAGAAAACATTGTATTTCATAAGGCATAAGCATCTATCAGTTTGGCAAGATTTGCACTGAATATTGAATGAAACAGCTTTCTCTATTAGAGAGAAAAACTTTTGAACAGATTTGGGCTAGATTTCACTTCATTTGAACAAAAGCACTATTTCAACATTACTGGACTCAGAAAGCTGTAAACTGACAATCTTGATCATTGAAGTCCTAACATAAGTTTTTGTGCATATAACTTCTAACACATTAAAAACTGTCTTTCAGCATTGCAGAAAACATTGTATTTCATAAGGCATAAGCATCTATCAGTTTGGCGAGATTTGCACTTAATACTGAATGAAACAGCTTACTCTGATAGAGAGAAAAGCTTTTGAGCAGATTTGGGCTTGATTTCACTTCATTTGAACAGCAGCACTATTTCAACATTACTGGACTCAGAAAGCTGTAAACTGACAATCTTGATCATTGAAGTCCTAACATAAGTTTTTGTGCATATAACTTCTAACACATTAAAAACTGTCTTACAGCATTGCAGAAAACATTGTATTTCATAAGGCATAAACATCTTTCAGTTTGGCAAGATTTGCACTGAATACTGAATGAAACAGCTTACTCTGATAGAGAGAAAAGCTTTTGAGCAGATTTGGGCTTGATTTCACTTCATTTGAACAGCAGCACTATTTCAACATTACTGGACTCAGAAAGCTGTAAACTGACAATCTTGATCATTGAAGTCCTAACATAAGTTTTTGTGCATATAACTTCTAACACATTAAAAACTGTCTTACAGCATTGCAGAAAACATTGTATTTCATAAGGCATAAACATCTATCAGTTTGGCAAGATTTGCACTTAATACTGAATGAAACAGCTTACTCTGATAGAGAGAAAAGCTTTTGAGCAGATTTGGGCTTGGTTTCACTTCATTTGAACAGAATCACTATTTCAACATTACTGGACTCAGAAAGCTGTAAACTGACAATCTTGATCATTGAAGTCCTAACATAAGTTTTTGTGCATATAACTTCTAACACATTAAAAACTGTCTTACAGCATTGCAGAAAACATTGTATTTCATAAGGCATAAACATCTTTCAGTTTGGCAAGATTTGCACTGAATACTGAATGAAACAGCTTTCTCTAATAGAGAGAAAAGCTTTTGAGCAGATTTGGGCTTGATTTCACTTCATTTGAACAGCAGCACTATTTCAACATTACTGGACTCAGAAAGCTGTAAACTGACAATCTTGATCATTGAAGTCCTAACATAAGTTTTTGTGCATATAACTTCTAACACATTAAAAACTGTCTTACAGCTTTGCAGAAAACATTGTATTTCATAAGGCATAAACATCTTTCAGTTTGGCAAGATTTGCACTGAATACTGAATGAAACAGCTTTCTCTAATAGAGAGAAAAGCTTTTGAGCAGATTTGGGCTTGATTTCACTTCATTTAAACAGAATCACTATTTCAACATTACTGGACTCAGAAAGCTGAAAACTGACAATCTTGATCATTGAAGTCCTAACATAAGTTTTTGTGCATATAACTTCTAACACATTAAAAACTGTCCTTCAGCATTGCAGAAAAAACATTGTATTTCATAAGGCATAAGCATCTATCAGTTTGGCAAGATTTGCACTTAATACTGAATGAAACAGCTTACTCTGATAGAGAGAAAAGCTTTTGAGCAGATTTGGGCTTGGTTTCACTTCATTTGAACAGCAGCACTATTTCAACATTACTGGACTCAGAAAGCTGTAAACTGACAATCTTGATCATTGAAGTCCTAACATTAGTTTTTGTGCATATAACTTCTAACACATTAAAAACTGTCTTACAGCATTGCAGAAAACATTGTATTTCATAAGGCATAAGCATCTATCAGTTTGGCAAGATTTGCACTTAATACTGAATGAAACAGCTTACTCTGATAGAGAGAAAAGCTTTTGAGCAGATTTGGGCTTGGTTTCACTTCATTTGAACAGAATCACTATTTCAACATTACTGGACTCAGAAAGCTGAAAACTGACAATCTTGATCATTGAAGTCCTAACATTAGTTTTTGTGCATATAACTTCTAACACATTAAAAACTGTCTTACAGCATTGCAGAAAACATTGTATTTCATAAGGCATAAGCATCTATCAGTTTGGCAAGATTTGCACTTAATACTGAATGAAACAGCTTACTCTGATAGAGAGAAAAGCTTTTGAGCAGATTTGGGCTTGATTTCACTTCATTTGAACAGCAGCACTATTTCAACATTACTGGACTCAGAAAGCTGTAAACTGACAATCTTGATCATTGAAGTCCTAACATAAGTTTTTGTGCATATAACTTCTAACACATTAAAAACTGTCTTACAGCATTGCAGAAAACATTGTATTTCATAAGGCTTAAACATCTTTCAGTTTGGCAAGATTTGCACTTAATACTGAATGAAACAGCTTACTCTGATAGAGAGAAAAGCTTTTGAGCAGATTTGGGCTTGATTTCACTTCATTTGAACAGCAGCACTATTTCAACATTACTGGACTCAGAAAGCTGTAAACTGACAATCTTGATCATTGAAGTCCTAACATAAGTTGTTGTGCATATAACTTCTAACACATTAAAAACTGTCTTACAGCATTGCAGAAAACATTGTATTTCATAAGGCATAAACATCTTTCAGTTTGGCAAGATTTGCACTGAATACTGAATAAAACAGCTTTCTCTAATAGAGAGAAAAGCTTTTGAGCAGATTTGGGCTTGATTTCACTTCATTTGAACAGCAGCACTATTTCAACATTACTGGACTCAGAAAGCTGTAAACTGACAATCTTGATCATTGAAGTCCTAACATAAGTTTTTGTGCATATAACTTCTAACACATTAAAAACTGTCTTACAGCATTGCAGAAAACATTGTATTTCATAAGGCTTAAACATCTTTCAGTTTGGCAAGATTTGCACTGAATACTGAATGAAACAGCTTACTCTGATAGAGAGAAAAGCTTTTGAGCAGATTTGGGCTTGATTTCACTTCATTTGAACAGCAGCACTATTTCAACATTACTGGACTCAGAAAGCTGTAAACTGACAATCTTGATCATTGAAGTCCTAACATAAGTTTTTGTGCATATAACTTCTAACACATTAAAAACTGTCTTACAGCATTGCAGAAAACATTGTATTTCATAAGGCTTAAACATCTTTCAGTTTGGCAAGATTTGCACTGAATACTGAATGAAACAGCTTACTCTGATAGAGAGAAAAGCTTTTGAGCAGATTTGGGCTTGATTTCACTTCATTTGAACAGCAGCACTATTTCAACATTACTGGACTCAGAAAGCTGTAAACTGACAATCTTGATCATTGAAGTCCTAACATAAGTTTTTGTGCATATAACTTCTAACACATTAAAAACTGTCTTACAGCATTGCAGAAAACATTATATTTCATAAGGCATAAGCATCTATCAGTTTGGCAAGATTTGCACTTAATACTGAATGAAACAGCTTTCTCTAATAGAGAGAAAAGCTTTTGAGCAGATTTGGGCTTGATTTCACTTCATTTGAACAGAATCACTATTTCAACATTACTGGACTCAGAAAGCTGAAAACTGACAATCTTGATTATTGAAGTCCTAACATAAGTTTTTGTGCATATAACTTCTAACACATTAAAAACTGTCCTTCAGCATTGCAGAAAAAACATTGTATTTCATAAGGCATAAGCATCTATCAGTTTGGCAAGATTTGCACTTAATACTGAATGAAACAGCTTACTCTGATAGAGAGAAAAGCTTTTGAGCAGATTTGGGCTTGATTTCACTTCATTTGAACAGCAGCACTATTTCAACCTTACTGGACTCAGAAAGCTGTAAACTGACAATCTTGATCATTGAAGTCCTAACATAAGTTGTTGTGCATATAACTTCTAACACATTAAAAACTGTCTTACAGCATTGCAGAAAACATTGTATTTCATAAGGCATAAACATCTGTCAGTTTGGCAAGATTTGCACTGAATACTGAATAAAACAGCTTTCTCTAATAGAGAGAAAAGCTTTTGAGCAGATTTGGGCTTGATTTCACTTCATTTGAACAGCAGCACTATTTCAACATTACTGGACTCAGAAAGCTGTAAACTGACAATCTTGATCATTGAAGTCCTAACATAAGTTTTTGTGCATATAACTTCTAACACATTAAAAACTGTCTTACAGCATTGCAGAAAACATTGTATTTCATAAGGCTTAAACATCTTTCAGTTTGGCAAGATTTGCACTGAATACTGAATGAAACAGCTTACTCTGATAGAGAGAAAAGCTTTTGAGCAGATTTGGGCTTGATTTCACTTCATTTGAACAGCAGCACTATTTCAACATTACTGGACTCAGAAAGCTGTAAACTGACAATCTTGATCATTGAAGTCCTAACATAAGTTTTTGTGCATATAACTTCTAACACATTAAAAACTGTCTTACAGCATTGCAGAAAACATTGTATTTCATAAGGCTTAAACATCTTTCAGTTTGGCAAGATTTGCACTGAATACTGAATGAAACAGCTTACTCTGATAGAGAGAAAAGCTTTTGAGCAGATTTGGGCTTGATTTCACTTCATTTGAACAGCAGCACTATTTCAACATTACTGGACTCAGAAAGCTGTAAACTGACAATCTTGATCATTGAAGTCCTAACATAAGTTTTTGTGCATATAACTTCTAACACATTAAAAACTGTCTTACAGCATTGCAGAAAACATTATATTTCATAAGGCATAAGCATCTATCAGTTTGGCAAGATTTGCACTTAATACTGAATGAAACAGCTTTCTCTAATAGAGAGAAAAGCTTTTGAGCAGATTTGGGCTTGATTTCACTTCATTTGAACAGAATCACTATTTCAACATTACTGGACTCAGAAAGCTGAAAACTGACAATCTTGATTATTGAAGTCCTAACATAAGTTTTTGTGCATATAACTTCTAACACATTAAAAACTGTCCTTCAGCATTGCAGAAAAAACATTGTATTTCATAAGGCATAAGCATCTATCAGTTTGGCAAATTTGCACTTAATACTGAATGAAACAGCTTACTCTGATAGAGAGAAAAGCTTTTGAGCAGATTTGGGCTTGATTTCACTTCATTTGAACAGCAGCACTATTTCAACATTACTGGACTCAGAAAGCTGTAAACTGACAATCTTGATCATTGAAGTCCTAACATTAGTTTTTGTGCATATAACTTCTAACACATTAAAAACTGTCTTACAGCATTGCAGAAAACATTGTATTTCATAAGGCATAAGCATCTATCAGTTTGGCAAGATTTGCACTTAATACTGAATGAAACAGCTTACTCTGATAGAGAGAAAAGCTTTTGAGCAGATTTGGGCTTGGTTTCACTTCATTTGAACAGAATCACTATTTCAACATTACTGGACTCAGAAAGCTGTAAACTGACAATCTTGATCATTGAAGTCCTAACATAAGTTTTTGTGCATATAACTTCTAACACATTAAAAACTGTCTTACAGCATTGCAGAAAACATTGTATTTCATAAGGCATAAGCATCTATCAGTTTGGCAAGATTTGCACTTAATACTGAATGAAACAGCTTACTCTGATAGAGAGAAAAGCTTTTGAGCAGATTTGGGCTTGATTTCACTTCATTTGAACAGCAGCACTATTTCAACATTACTGGACTCAGAAAGCTGTAAACTGACAATCTTGATCATTGAAGTCCTAACATAAGTTTTTGTGCATATAACTTCTAACACATTAAAAACTGTCTTACAGCATTGCAGAAAACATTGTATTTCATAAGGCATAAACATCTTTCAGTTTGGCAAGATTTGCACTGAATACTGAATGAAACAGCTTTCTCTAATAGAGAGAAAAGCTTTTGAGCAGATTTGGGCTTGGTTTCACTTCATTTGAACAGAATCACTATTTCAACATTACTGGACTCAGAAAGCTGAAAACTGACAATCTTGATCATTGAAGTCCTAACATTAGTTTTTGTGCATATAACTTCTAACACATTAAAAACTGTCTTTCAGCATTGCAGAAAACATTGTATTTCATAAGGCATAAGCATCTATCAGTTTGGCAAGATTTGCACTTAATACTGAATGAAACAGCTTACTCTGATAGAGAGAAAAGCTTTTGAGCAGATTTGGGCTTGATTTCACTTCATTTGAACAGCAGCACTATTTCAACATTACTGGACTCAGAAATCTGTAAACTGACAATCTTGATCATTGAAGTCCTAACATTAGTTTTTGTGCATATAACTTCTAACACATTAAAAACTGTCTTTCAGCATTGCAGAAAACATTGTATTTCATAAGGCATAAGCATCTATCAGTTTGCCAAGATTTGCACTTAATACTGAATGAAACAGCTTACTCTGATAGAGAGAAAAGCTTTTGAGCAGATTTGGGCTTGATTTCACTTCATTTGAACAGCAGCACTATTTCAACATTACTGGACTCAGAAAGCTGTAAACTGACAATCTTGATCATTGAAGTCCTAACATAAGTTTTTGTGCATATAACTTCTAACACATTAAAAACTGTCTTACAGCATTGCAGAAAACATTGTATTTCATAAGGCATAAGCATCTATCAGTTTGGCAAGATTTGCACTTAATACTGAATGAAACAGCTTACTCTGATAGAGAGAAAAGCTTTTGAGCAGATTTGGGCTTGGTTTCACTTCATTTGAACAGAATCACTATTTCAACATTACTGGACTCAGAAAGCTGTAAACTGACAATCTTGATCATTGAAGTCCTAACATTAGTTTTTGTGCATATAACTTCTAACACATTAAAAACTGTCTTACAGCATTGCAGAAAACATTGTATTTCATAAGGCATAAGCATCTATCAGTTTGGCAAGATTTGCACTTAATACTGAATGAAACAGCTTACTCTGATAGAGAGAAAAGCTTTTGAGCAGATTTGGGCTTGATTTCACTTCATTTGAACAGCAGCACTATTTCAACATTACTGGACTCAGAAAGCTGTAAACTGACAATCTTGATCATTGAAGTCCTAACATAAGTTTTTGTGCATATAACTTCTAACACATTAAAAACTGTCTTACAGCATTGCAGAAAACATTGTATTTCATAAGGCATAAACATCTTTCAGTTTGGCAAGATTTGCACTGAATACTGAATAAAACAGCTTTCTCTAATAGAGAGAAAAGCTTTTGAGCAGATTTGGGCTTGATTTCACTTCATTTGAACAGAATCACTATTTCAACATTACTGGACTCAGAAAGCTGAAAACTGACAATCTTGATCATTGAAGTCCTAACATAAGTTTTTGTGCATATAACTTCTAACACATTAAAAACTGTCTTTCAGCATTGCAGAAAACATTGTATTTCATAAGGCATAAGCATCTATCAGTTTGGCAAGATTTGCACTTAATACTGAATGAAACAGCTTACTCTGATAGAGAGAAAAGCTTTTGAGCAGATTTAGGCTTGATTTCACTTCATTTGAACAGCAGCACTATTTCAACATTACTGGACTCAGAAAGCTGTAAACTGACAATCTTGATCATTGAAGTCCTATCATAAGTTTTTGTGCATATAACTTCTAACACATTAAAAACTGTCTTACAGCATTGCAGAAAACATTGTATTTCATGAGGCATAAACATCTTTCAGTTTGGCAAGATTTGCACTGAATACTGAATGAAACAGTTTACTCTGATAGAGAGAAAAGCTTTTGAGCAGATTTGGACTTGATTTCACTTCATTTGAACAGCAGCACTATTTCAACATTACTGGACTCAGAAAGCTGTAAACTGACAATCTTGATCATTGAAGTCCTAACATAAGTTTTTGTGCATATAACTTCTAACACATTAAAAACTGTCTTACAGCATTGCAGAAAACATTGTATTTCATAAGGCATAAACATCTTTCAGTTTGGCAAGATTTGCACTGAATACTGAATGAAACAGCTTTCTCTAATAGAGAGAAAAGCTTTTGAGCAGATTTGGGCTTGGTTTCACTTCATTTGAACAGAATCACTATTTCAACATTACTGGACTCAGAAAGCTGTAAACTGACAATCTTGATCATTGAAGTCCTAACATTAGTTTTTGTGCATATAACTTCTAACACATTAAAAACTGTCTTACAGCATTGCAGAAAACATTGTATTTCATAAGGCATAAGCATCCATCAATTTGGCAAGATTTGCACTTAATACTGAATGAAACAGCTTACTCTGATAGAGAGAAAAGCTTTTGAGCAGATTTGGGCTTGATTTCACTTCATTTGAACAGCAGCACTATTTCAACATTACTGGACTCAGAAAGCTGTAAACTGACAATCTTGATCATTTGAAGTCCTAACATTAGTTTTTGTGCATATAACTTCTAACACATTAAAAACTGTCTTTCAGCATTGCAGAAAACATTGTATTTCATAAGGCATAAGCATCTATCAGTTTGGCAAGATTTGCACTGAATACTGAATGAAACAGCTTACTCTGATAGAGAGAAAAGCTTTTGAGCAGATTTGGGATTGATTTCACTTCATTTGAACAGCAGCACTATTTCAACATTACTGGACTCAGAAAGCTGTAAACTGACAATCTTGATCATTGAAGTCCTAACATAAGTTTTTGTGCATATAACTTCTAACACATTAAAAACTGTCTTACAGCATTGCAGAAAACATTGTATTTCATAAGGCTTAAACATCTTTCAGTTTGGCAAGATTTGCACTGAATAATGAATGAAACAGCTTACTCTGATTGAGAGAAAAGCTTTTGAGCAGATTTGGGCTTGATTTCACTTCATTTGAACAGCAGCACTATTTCAACATTACTGGACTCAGAAAGCTGTAAACTGACAATCTTGATCATTGAAGTCCTAACATAAGTTTTTGTGCATATAACTTCTAACACATTAAAAACTGTCTTACAGCATTGCAGAAAACATTGTATTTCATAAGGCATAAGCATCTATCAGTTTGGCAAGATTTGCACTTAATACTGAATGAAACAGCTTACTCTGATAGAGAGAAAAGCTTTTGAGCAGATTTGGGCTTGGTTTCACTTCATTTGAACAGAATCACTATTTCAACATTACTGGACTCAGAAAGCTGTAAACTGACAATCTTGATCATTGAAGTCCTAACATTAGTTTTTGTGCATATAACTTCTAACACATTAAAAACTGTCTTACAGCATTGCAGAAAACATTGTATTTCATAAGGCATAAGCATCTATCAGTTTGGCAAGATTTGCACTCAATACTGAATGAAACAGCTTACTCTGATAGAGAGAAAAGCTTTTGAGCAGATTTGGGCTTGGTTTTCACTTCATTTGAACAGCAGCACTATTTCAACATTACTGGACTCAGAAATCTTGATCATTGAAGTCCTAACATAAGTTTTTGTGCATATAACTTCTAACACATTAAAAACTGTCTTACAGCATTGCAGAAAACATTGTATTTCATAAGGCATAAACATCTATCAGTTTGGCAATATTTGCACTGAATACTGAATAAAACAGCTTTCTCTAATAGAGAGAAAAGCTTTTGAGCAGATTTGGGCTTGATTTCACTTCATTTGAACAGAATCACTATTTCAACATTACTGGACTCAGAAAGCTGAAAACTGAAAATCTTGATCATTGAAGTCCTAACATAAGTTTTTGTGCATATAACTTCTAACACATTAAAAACTGTCTTTCAGCATTGCAGAAAACATTGTATTTCATAAGGCATAAGCATCTATCAGTTTGGCAAGATTTGCACTTAATACTGAATGAAACAGCTTACTCTGATAGAGAGAAAAGCTTTTGAGCAGATTTGGGCTTGATTTCACTTCATTTGAACAGCAGCACTATTTCAACATTACTGGACTCAGAAAGCTGTAAACTGACAATCTTGATCATTGAAGTCCTAACATAAGTTGTTGTGCATATAACTTCTAACACATTAAAAACTGTCTTACAGCATTGCAGAAAACATTGTATTTCATAAGGCATAAACATCTTTCAGTTTGGCAAGATTTGCACTGAATACTGAATGAAACAGTTTACTCTGATAGAGAGAAAAGCTTTTGAGCAGATTTGGGCTTGATTTCACTTCATTTGAACAGCAGCACTATTTCAACATTACTGGACTCAGAAAGCTGTAAACTGACAATCTTGATCATTGAAGTCCTAACATAAGTTTTTGTGCATATAACTTCTAACACATTAAAAACTGTCTTACAGCATTGCAGAAAACATTGTATTTCATAAGGCTTAAACATCTTTCAGTTTGGCAAGATTTGCACTGAATACTGAATGAAACAGCTTACTCTGATAGAGAGAAAAGCTTTTGAGCAGATTTGGGCTTGATTTCACTTCATTTGAACAGCAGCACTATTTCAACATTACTGGACTCAGAAAGCTGTAAACTGACAATCTTGATCATTGAAGTCCTAACATAAGTTTTTGTGCATATAACTTCTAACACATTAAAAACTGTCTTACAGCATTGCAGAAAACATTATATTTCATAAGGCATAAGCATCTATCAGTTTGGCAAGATTTGCACTTAATACTGAATGAAACAGCTTTCTCTAATAGAGAGAAAAGCTTTTGAGCAGATTTGGGCTTGATTTCACTTCATTTGAACAGCAGCACTATTTCAACATTACTGGACTCAGAACGCTGTAAACTGACAATCTTGATCATTGAAGTCCTAACATTAGTTTTTGTGCATATAACTTCTAACACATTAAAAACTGTCTTACAGCATTGCAGAAAACATTGTATTTCATAAGGCATAAGCATCTATCAGTTTGGCAAGATTTGCACTTAATACTGAATGAAACAGCTTACTCTGATAGAGAGAAAAGCTTTTGAGCAGATTTGGGCTTGGTTTCACTTCATTTGAACAGAATCACTATTTCAACATTACTGGACTCAGAAAGCTGTAAACTGACAATCTTGATCATTGAAGTCCTAACATAAGTTTTTGTGCATATAACTTCTAACACATTAAAAACTGTCTTACAGCATTGCAGAAAACATTGTATTTCATAAGGCATAAGCATCTATCAGTTTGGCAAGATTTGCACTTAATACTGAATGAAACAGCTTACTCTGATAGAGAGAAAAGCTTTTGAGCAGATTTGGGCTTGATTTCACTTCATTTGAACAGAATCACTATTTCAACATTACTGGACTCAGAAAGCTGAAAACTGACAATCTTGATCATTGAAGTCCTAACATTAGTTTTTGTGCATATAACTTCTAACACATTAAAAACTGTCTTACAGCATTGCAGAAAACATTGTATTTCATAAGGCATAAACATCTATCAGTTTGGCAATATTTGCACTGAATACTGAATAAAACAGCTTTCTCTAATAGAGAGAAAAGCTTTTGAGCAGATTTGGGCTTGATTTCACTTCATTTGAACAGAATCACTATTTCAACATTACTGGACTCAGAAAGCTGAAAACTGAAAATCTTGATCATTGAAGTCCAAACATAAGTTTTTGTGCATATAACTTCTAACACATTAAAAACTGTCTTTCAGCATTGCAGAAAACATTGTATTTCATAAGGCATAAGCATCTATCAGTTTGGCAAGATTTGCACTTAATACTGAATGAAACAGCTTACTCTGATAGAGAGAAAAGCTTTTGAGCAGATTTGGGCTTGATTTCACTTCATTTGAACAGCAGCACTATTTCAACATTACTGGACTCAGAAAGCTGTAAACTGACAATCTTGATCATTGAAGTCCTAACATAAGTTGTTGTGCATATAACTTCTAACACATTAAAAACTGTCTTACAGCATTGCAGAAAACATTGTATTTCATAAGGCATAAACATCTTTCAGTTTGGCAAGATTTGCACTGAATACTGAATGAAACAGTTTACTCTGATAGAGAGAAAAGCTTTTGAGCAGATTTGGGCTTGATTTCACTTCATTTGAACAGCAGCACTATTTCAACATTACTGGACTCAGAAAGCTGTAAACTGACAATCTTGATCATTGAAGTCCTAACATAAGTTTTTGTGCATATAACTTCTAACACATTAAAAACTGTCTTACAGCATTGCAGAAAACATTGTATTTCATAAGGCTTAAACATCTTTCAGTTTGGCAAGATTTGCACTGAATACTGAATGAAACAGCTTACTCTGATAGAGAGAAAAGCTTTTGAGCAGATTTGGGCTTGATTTCACTTCATTTGAACAGCAGCACTATTTCAACATTACTGGACTCAGAAAGCTGTAAACTGACAATCTTGATCATTGAAGTCCTAACATAAGTTTTTGTGCATATAACTTCTAACACATTAAAAACTGTCTTACAGCATTGCAGAAAACATTATATTTCATAAGGCATAAGCATCTATCAGTTTGGCAAGATTTGCACTTAATACTGAATGAAACAGCTTTCTCTAATAGAGAGAAAAGCTTTTGAGCAGATTTGGGCTTGATTTCACTTCATTTGAACAGAATCACTATTTCAACATTACTGGACTCAGAAAGCTGAAAACTGACAATCTTGATTATTGAAGTCCTAACATAAGTTTTTGTGCATATAACTTCTAACACATTAAAAACTGTCCTTCAGCATTGCAGAAAAAACATTGTATTTCATAAGGCATAAGCATCTATCAGTTTGGCAAGATTTGCACTTAATACTGAATGAAACAGCTTACTCTGATAGAGAGAAAAGCTTTTGAGCAGATTTGGGCTTGATTTCACTTCATTTGAACAGCAGCACTATTTCAACATTACTGGACTCAGAAAGCTGTAAACTGACAATCTTGATCATTGAAGTCCTAACATAAGTTTTTGTGCATATAACTTCTAACACATTAAAAACTGTCTTACAGCATTGCAGAAAACATTGTATTTCATAAGGCTTAAACATCTTTCAGTTTGGCAAGATTTGCACTGAATACTGAATGAAACAGCTTACTCTGATAGAGAGAAAAGCTTTTGAGCAGATTTGGGCTTGATTTCACTTCATTTGAACAGCAGCACTATTTCAACATTACTGGACTCAGAAAGCTGTAAACTGACAATCTTGATCATTGAAGTCCTAACATAAGTTTTTGTGCATATAACTTCTAACACATTAAAAACTGTCTTACAGCATTGCAGAAAACATTGTATTTCATAAGGCTTAAACATTTTCAGTTTGGCAAGATATGCACTGAATACTGAATGAAACAGCTTACTCTGATAGAGAGAAAAGCTTTTGAGCAGATTTGGGCTTGATTTCACTTCATTTGAACAGCAGCACTATTTCAACATTACTGGACTCAGAAAGCTGTAAACTGACAATCTTGATCATTGAAGTCCTAACATTAGTTTTTGTGCATATAACTTCTAACACATTAAAAACTGTCTTACAGCATTGCAGAAAACATTGTATTTCATAAGGCATAAGCATCTTTCAGTTTGGCAAGATTTGCACTGAATACTGAATGAAACAGCTTACTCTGATAGAGAGAAAAGCTTTTGAGCAGATTTGGGCTTGATTTCACTTCATTTGAACAGAAGCACTATTTCAACATTACTGGACTCAGAAAGCTGTAAACTGACAATCTTGATCATTGAAGTCCTAACATTAGTTTTTGTGCATATAACTTCTAACACATTAAAAACTGTCTTACAGCATTGCAGAAAACATTGTATTTCATAAGGCATAAGCATCTATCAGTTTGGCAAGATTTGCACTTAATACTGAATGAAACAGCTTACTCTGATAGAGAGAAAAGCTTTTGAGCAGATTTGGGCTTGATTTCACTTCATTTGAACAGAAGCACTATTTCAACATTACTGGACTCAGAAAGCTGTAAACTGACAATCTTGATCATTGAAGTCCTAACATTAGTTTTTGTGCATATAACTTCTAACACATTAAAAACTGTCTTACAGCATTGCAGAAAACATTGTATTTCATAAGGCATAAGCATCTATCAGTTTGGCAAGATTTGCACTTAATACTGAATGAAACAGCTTACTCTGATAGAGAGAAAAGCTTTTGAGCAGATTTGGGCTTGATTTCACTTCATTTGAACAGCAGCACTATTTCAACATTACTGGACTCAGAAAGCTGTAAACTGACAATCTTGATCATTGAAGTCCTAACATAAGTTTTTGTGCATATAACTTCTAACACATTAAAAACTGTCTTACAGCATTGCAGAAAACATTGTATTTCATAAGGCTTAAACATCTTTCAGTTTGGCAAGATTTGCACTGAATACTGAATGAAACAGCTTACTCTGATAGAGAGAAAAGCTTTTGAGCAGATTTGGGCTTGATTTCACTTCATTTGAACAGCAGCACTATTTCAAAATTACTGGACTCAGAAAGCTGTAAACTGACAATCTTGATCATTGAAGTCCTAACATAAGTTTTTGTGCATATAACTTCTAACACATTAAAAACTGTCTTACAGCATTGCAGAAAACATTGTATTTCATAAGGCATAAGCATCTATCAGTTTGGCAAGATTTGCACTTAATACTGAATGAAACAGCTTACTCTGATAGAGAGAAAAGCTTTTGAGCAGATTTGGGCTTGATTTCACTTCATTTGAACAGAATCACTATTTCAACATTACTGGACTCAGAAAGCTGAAAACTGACAATCTTGATCATTGAAGTCCTAACATTAGTTTTTGTGCATATAACTTCTAACACATTAAAAACTGTCTTACAGCATTGCAGAAAACATTGTATTTCATAAGGCATAAACATCTATCAGTTTGGCAATATTTGCACTGAATACTGAATAAAACAGCTTTCTCTAATAGAGAGAAAAGCTTTTGAGCAGATTTGGGCTTGATTTCACTTCATTTGAACAGAATCACTATTTCAACATTACTGGACTCAGAAAGCTGAAAACTGAAAATCTTGATCATTGAAGTCCAAACATAAGTTTTTGTGCATATAACTTCTAACACATTAAAAACTGTCTTTCAGCATTGCAGAAAACATTGTATTTCATAAGGCATAAGCATCTATCAGTTTGGCAAGATTTGCACTTAATACTGAATGAAACAGCTTACTCTGATAGAGAGAAAAGCTTTTGAGCAGATTTGGGCTTGATTTCACTTCATTTGAACAGCAGCACTATTTCAACATTACTGGACTCAGAAAGCTGTAAACTGACAATCTTGATCATTGAAGTCCTAACATAAGTTGTTGTGCATATAACTTCTAACACATTAAAAACTGTCTTACAGCATTGCAGAAAACATTGTATTTCATAAGGCATAAACATCTTTCAGTTTGGCAAGATTTGCACTGAATACTGAATGAAACAGTTTACTCTGATAGAGAGAAAAGCTTTTGAGCAGATTTGGGCTTGATTTCACTTCATTTGAACAGCAGCACTATTTCAACATTACTGGACTCAGAAAGCTGTAAACTGACAATCTTGATCATTGAAGTCCTAACATAAGTTTTTGTGCATATAACTTCTAACACATTAAAAACTGTCTTACAGCATTGCAGAAAACATTGTATTTCATAAGGCTTAAACATCTTTCAGTTTGGCAAGATTTGCACTGAATACTGAATGAAACAGCTTACTCTGATAGAGAGAAAAGCTTTTGAGCAGATTTGGGCTTGATTTCACTTCATTTGAACAGCAGCACTATTTCAACATTACTGGACTCAGAAAGCTGTAAACTGACAATCTTGATCATTGAAGTCCTAACATAAGTTTTTGTGCATATAACTTCTAACACATTAAAAACTGTCTTACAGCATTGCAGAAAACATTATATTTCATAAGGCATAAGCATCTATCAGTTTGGCAAGATTTGCACTTAATACTGAATGAAACAGCTTTCTCTAATAGAGAGAAAAGCTTTTGAGCAGATTTGGGCTTGATTTCACTTCATTTGAACAGAATCACTATTTCAACATTACTGGACTCAGAAAGCTGAAAACTGACAATCTTGATTATTGAAGTCCTAACATAAGTTTTTGTGCATATAACTTCTAACACATTAAAAACTGTCCTTCAGCATTGCAGAAAAAACATTGTATTTCATAAGGCATAAGCATCTATCAGTTTGGCAAGATTTGCACTTAATACTGAATGAAACAGCTTACTCTGATAGAGAGAAAAGCTTTTGAGCAGATTTGGGCTTGATTTCACTTCATTTGAACAGCAGCACTATTTCAACATTACTGGACTCAGAAAGCTGTAAACTGACAATCTTGATCATTGAAGTCCTAACATAAGTTTTTGTGCATATAACTTCTAACACATTAAAAACTGTCTTACAGCATTGCAGAAAACATTGTATTTCATAAGGCTTAAACATCTTTCAGTTTGGCAAGATTTGCACTGAATACTGAATGAAACAGCTTACTCTGATAGAGAGAAAAGCTTTTGAGCAGATTTGGGCTTGATTTCACTTCATTTGAACAGCAGCACTATTTCAACATTACTGGACTCAGAAAGCTGTAAACTGACAATCTTGATCATTGAAGTCCTAACATAAGTTTTTGTGCATATAACTTCTAACACATTAAAAACTGTCTTACAGCATTGCAGAAAACATTGTATTTCATAAGGCTTAAACATTTTCAGTTTGGCAAGATATGCACTGAATACTGAATGAAACAGCTTACTCTGATAGAGAGAAAAGCTTTTGAGCAGATTTGGGCTTGATTTCACTTCATTTGAACAGCAGCACTATTTCAACATTACTGGACTCAGAAAGCTGTAAACTGACAATCTTGATCATTGAAGTCCTAACATTAGTTTTTGTGCATATAACTTCTAACACATTAAAAACTGTCTTACAGCATTGCAGAAAACATTGTATTTCATAAGGCATAAGCATCTATCAGTTTGGCAAGATTTGCACTTAATACTGAATGAAACAGCTTTCTCTAATAGAGAGAAAAGCTTTTGAGCAGATTTGGGCTTGATTTCACTTCATTTGAACAGAATCACTATTTCAACATTACTGGACTCAGAAAGCTGAAAACTGACAATCATGATTATTGAAGTCCTAACATAAGTTTTTGTGCATATAACTTCTAACACATTAAAAACTGTCCTTCAGCATTGCAGAAAAAAACATTGTATTTCATAAGGCATAAGCATCTATCAGTTTGGCAAGATTTGCACTTAATACTGAATGAAACAGCTTACTCTGATAGAGAGAAAAGCTTTTGAGCAGATTTGGGCTTGATTTCACTTCATTTGAACAGCAGCACTATTTCAACATTACTGGACTCAGAACGCTGTAAACTGACAATCTTGATCATTGAAGTCCTAACATTAGTTTTTGTGCATATAACTTCTAACACATTAAAAACTGTCTTACAGCATTGCAGAAAACATTGTATTTCATAAGGCATAAGCATCTATCAGTTTGGCAAGATTTGCACTTAATACTGAATGAAACAGCTTACTCTGATAGAGAGAAAAGCTTTTGAGCAGATTTGGGCTTGGTTTCACTTCATTTGAACAGAATCACTATTTCAACATTACTGGACTCAGAAAGCTGTAAACTGACAATCTTGATCATTGAAGTCCTAACATAAGTTTTTGTGCATATAACTTCTAACACATTAAAAACTGTCTTACAGCATTGCAGAAAACATTGTATTTCATAAGGCATAAGCATCTATCAGTTTGGCAAGATTTGCACTTAATACTGAATGAAACAGCTTACTCTGATAGAGAGAAAAGCTTTTGAGCAGATTTGGGCTTGGTTTCACTTCATTTGAACAGAATCACTATTTCAACATTACTGGACTCAGAAAGCTGAAAACTGACAATCTTGATCATTGAAGTCCTAACATTAGTTTTTGTGCATATAACTTCTAACACATTAAAAACTGTCTTACAGCATTGCAGAAAACATTGTATTTCATAAGGCATAAGCATCTATCAGTTTGGCAAGATTTGCACTTAATACTGAATGAAACAGCTTACTCTGATAGAGAGAAAAGCTTTTGAGCAGATTTGGGCTTGATTTCACTTCATTTGAACAGCAGCACTATTTCAACATTACTGGACTCAGAAAGCTGTAAACTGACAATCTTGATCATTGAAGTCCTAACATAAGTTTTTGTGCATATAACTTCTAACACATTAAAAACTGTCTTACAGCATTGCAGAAAACATTGTATTTCATAAGGCTTAAACATCTTTCAGTTTGGCAAGATTTGCACTGAATACTGAATGAAACAGCTTACTCTGATAGAGAGAAAAGCTTTTGAGCAGATTTGGGCTTGATTTCACTTCATTTGAACAGCAGCACTATTTCAAAATTACTGGACTCAGAAAGCTGTAAACTGACAATCTTGATCATTGAAGTCCTAACATAAGTTTTTGTGCATATAACTTCTAACACATTAAAAACTGTCTTACAGCATTGCAGAAAACATTGTATTTCATAAGGCATAAGCATCTATCAGTTTGGCAAGATTTGCACTTAATACTGAATGAAACAGCTTACTCTGATAGAGAGAAAAGCTTTTGAGCAGATTTGGGCTTGATTTCACTTCATTTGAACAGAATCACTATTTCAACATTACTGGACTCAGAAAGCTGAAAACTGACAATCTTGATCATTGAAGTCCTAACATTAGTTTTTGTGCATATAACTTCTAACACATTAAAAACTGTCTTACAGCATTGCAGAAAACATTGTATTTCATAAGGCATAAGCATCTATCACTTTGGCAAGATTTGCACTTAATACTGAATGAAACAGCTTACTCTGATAGAGAGAAAAGCTTTTGAGCAGATTTGGGCTTGATTTCACTTCATTTGAACAGCAGCACTATTTCAACATTACTGGACTCAGAAAGCTGTAAACTGACAATCTTGATCATTGAAGTCCTAACATAAGTTTTTGTGCATATAACTTCTAACACATTAAAAACTGTCTTACAGCATTGCAGAAAACATTGTATTTCATAAGGCTTAAACATCTTTCAGTTTGGCAAGATTTGCACTGAATACTGAATGAAACAGCTTACTCTGATAGAGAGAAAAGCTTTTGAGCAGATTTGGGCTTGATTTCACTTCATTTGAACAGCAGCACTATTTCAACATTACTGGACTCAGAAAGCTGTAAACTGACAATCTTGATCATTGAAGTCCTAACATAAGTTTTTGTGCATATAAC
>NC_068407.1:25978370-26001287 GCF_023724105.1 Carassius gibelio | reverse complement strand
TATAGACTTGAAAACAGAGTTATATTCTTTGAATGTTATTGGAAATGCCTTCTCTCTGAGAAAAGTTTCATATTTACATAATTGATTATTATCGTCAAAAAGATCTTTTAAAAATATAATATCTCAATCGATCCATTTCTGCAAATAGAGTGACTTGTTCCCCTTAGTAATGCATTCATTATTCCAAATGATGGACTTGTGTGGAGAGAAGTTGTGAGAATGACAGAGCTTCCAAGCCAAAAGAGCTTGTTGATAAAATTGGGATAGTTTTAGTGGCAATCTTGTAATATTGTAGTTACATTTCAATAAAAATTTTAGGCCTCCTACATTATTAAAGATGTTATTGGGGATAAAGTACCATAATGATTCAGGTGTCCTCAAACATTCCTTCAACCATTTCACCTTAAAGGTATAATTTAAGTCACAGAAGTCCAAAAATTCAAATCCGCCTTCATCCTTCGAACCAGAGAGCACTGCTTTTTTAAGGTGATGGTGTCTGTTTTTCCACACAAAATTTGTAAATATGGTATTTATATCTTTACATATTGAATCATGAACATTAAGAGAGAGAGCAGGATAAACAAATCTTGATATCCCTTCTGCTTTAGTCAAAAGAATCCTTCCTAGAATAGAAATATCTCTTTGAAGCCATAAATTTAAAATTGTTTTGGATTTCTTCAATTTAGATGAAAAATTTAGTCGTTGACGTTGTTTGTGATCCTTGCAGATATGAATACCTAAATATTTTACACATTTTTTAACAGGTAAATTAAACATTTTTTCCTCTTCAGTCTGATACAGGCATAGGACTTCACATTTAGATTTGTTAAGCATTAAACCCGAAGCAGCAGAGAATTGGTCAATTAGGGTTATAGCTTTATCAATTTGATGTTTGTCATTCAAAAAGAGAGCTGTATCATCCGCTAGTTGAGTTACTCTAATTTCCTTACCGAAAATAGACAATCCCTTAATAATAGGACTGTGTTTAATATGTAATGATAGTAATTCAACCACCAGCAGGAACAAAAATGGTGAAATAGGGCAACCCTGGCGAACTGATCTCAGTACAGGGAACCTTTTGGTTGTGTTGGGATATATCATCACAGAACTATCAATATTTTTATAAAGCATTTCAACCATAGATATAAAATTTTGTCCAAAATCAAAAATCTGAAGTGCTTTAAATAAAAAATAGTGTTCTACCGTATCAAATGCTTTATAAAAATCAAGAAATACTATTAGTGCATCAGTATTAATGTTATCAGAATAATCCAGCAGGTCTAGAACAAGTCTTATATTGGAGCTAATGTGACGTTTAGACATAAAACCTGTTTGTGTTTCACTTATTATCTCATGAAGACCTCTTTTTAATCTTTTAGCAAAAATTAATGATACAATTTTGTAGTCAATATTTAAGAGTGTAATAGGTCTCCAATTTTCTATCAATAAATGATCTTTATCAGGCTTAGGGAGAAGACATATTAAACCTTGCTTCATGCTCGAAGACATTTCCTTTTTTAACATACATTCTTTAAATAACTCAAATAAAGGATTTTCAATAATCTCCCAAAAATGCAAATAAAATTCAACTGAAAGCCCATCATTACCTGGTGATTTACCTTTTTTCATTGAACAAACAGCCTCTGACATTTCCGCTTTAGTAATAGGACGATCACAGTCTAACTTAAATTGTTCAGATATAGTTGGTGTAAATGCTTTAACTGAATCAATGAATTTATCACACTCAATAAATTGAATATTAGACTTATATATATTGCTATAAAATGTACCAACATATCTTGAAATATCTAAAGAATTAGAAGTAATGTTATTATCAATTTTGAGAGTAGTTAAATTATTTCTCTTGCGATTTCGTTTCTCTAAAGCAAAGAAATAACTCAAATTTTTTTCTCCTTGCTCTAGCCATTTTGCTCGCGACCTTACAAAAGCTCCTTTAGCCATATCAATATACATATCATCTATTTCCTCTTTTAATTTTTTCATTATAGTTTCTTCTTCCTCTGAAAGATTATTCTTCATCATTAAAATATTTAAATTATCCATAATGCTTATTTCTTTTGCTATATTATTTTTTTTAATTGCTTTACTTCGTTTAATTGCTATTTCTCTAATTTTAAATTTGAAAAATTCCCATTTTTGTATGTGATTCACATCTTTATTATCAAATATGCTTTTTGCTGTTATTTTGACTAAATCACAAAACTCATTATCTTTTAATAAATTATTATTTAGTTTCCAATAACCACGTATATTACCATTTTGTTGTTTTGTTCCTGCTAAATGGATTGCAATTAATTTATGATCAGAAAATGGAGCATAACTATGTGATGATTCTGCCACAAATTGCAGACAAGAGGGAGATATAAGCCAAAGATCAATTCTAGACTGAGAGGATCTACTAACATTGCTCCAGGTAAATCCGTTAATATCAGGGTTTAGAAAACGCCAAACATCTATAATTGCTAGTTGTTCACAAATATATGCAGTACTTTTGAATCTTGAATGTGGAGTTAATCTTACAGGTACTCTATCTACAAGATCATCTGGAGCATCATTATAGTCACCTCCAATAATTAAATGTGCCCCTTTGTATTTGTTTTTAAAGGCTTCAAGTTTCAAACAAAGTTGTAAAAACATTATTTTTGCTTGAGCTGTATTGTTATAGTTGTATAAATTACAAATTATAAAAAAAGAGTTGTCTAATTTGAGAACCAAGATTATCCATCTACCCTCGTTTGAGGTCATTGATTCAATGATATCTCCTTTAAATTTATTAAGTAAAATGGCGACACCTGCAGATTGTTGTGAGGCATGACAGAAATAACATATATCTCCCCATTGTGCTTTCCAAAACTTCACATCATCGTCCACCGAATGAGTCTCTTGTAAAAAAATTAAATCAGCATCTTTTCGTCTACTGAATAAAAAGATTGATTTCCTCTTGGTGCTATCGCGAATACCTCTTACATTCAAAGATATTATTTTTAAGGAACTAAAACAGAAGTCTGTCATAATACAAAAAAAGAAGAATAATGAACTGGATGTCTGTTCAAGTTATAAGAACTAAGTTAGTTAAAGGAAAAGAGAAAAAAAAGACCTGAGATAGAAAATATAAAGTATTAGCTTACCGCCAAGTAGAAAACTCTGAACATGAGTACCTCAATAAACTCCTTAACATTCTTATTTAACTATTGGAGTGAACATATTGCTCTTTTAACTGTCTACCAAAAGAGCTAATCGTGTGACATTAACTTGAACATTTTACCTTACATTAAGGTAAGTTTAACAAATTATGCGGTGTGTCTCACACCGTTAATAATGACAGCAGACCCCTGCCATTTCGTTTTCTTTCCGTCAGCACGCGCTTTCTGAACAAGAGGCCAGAGTTTATTTCTGCATTGTCTCTCCAGTTGGGTTAGATCTTCCGTCATTCGAAGATTCTTTCTCTTCATGACATCAGCGTTGAGAGAAGCTCTCCATAGTCTGAATCTGAAGGTGCGCATGGTGAACTGAATGATGATTGAACGTGTGCTTTTATCCTCTCTCGGGCGTCCAACCCTGTGCACAGTGTCCACCATGAACCCAAGCTTGCTCTTTTCCTCTGGGATGATTTCCGCAATAATCTCCAGCACCTCCTTCCTCACGTCCTCGTTGCTGCTCTCTGGAAGATTCAGAAGACGAAGATTCCATCTCCTACTGTACCGCTCCGACTCTTCTTGTTTCTCCCTCAGGATAGTCATCTCGTCACTCATCTTTTTTACTGCATCCTCAGTACCTTTACACTGAATCTCCAACCCTGTCACCTTTTCTTGCACTTTAGCAATCTCTGCTGTATTTTTCATAATCATTTCTTCAAACTTCAAAAAACGGTCGTTTAAGCCGTTAATGGCTTTTAGGATATCAGCATTTGAAACTGCTTCCTCCTCTTTAGTGCAGACTTTTTTAGGATTTGGGCTTTTTGTTGGAGTATCAGGAAGAGGTTTACATAAAACCGAGAACGAACTTTCAGCATCTATGTCCATTAGCAAGCCTTCCTTTCTCACCTTCTTAGCATCTCTCTTTGACATCGTAGCACACTTGTCCTGGCTCATTAGCAAAACTTTAGCTTACAACACAGTGGGCACGTGTCCTCGTTTAGCAAGACTTTGGTTAGGCAAAGGGTCTTTTATTCGAGTGAAAAAACTTACTGGATGCAAGAGCAACACTCCACTCCTTCATTTGTCGATAATAGAGTCTCAAAAATTTAATCTAAATCATTAGTACTCGATCAGAGTCTCGGAGCTCAGAATAAGACATCCGCACCGGTCGCCATCTTGGACCAACCCAAATGCAAGAAGTTTTTTTTTTTTTTTTTTTTTTTTTTTTTTTATTGCAGCTCACAGTTCACAAAAAGTATACAAAAAATATAAATCAACAACATAAAAATGAACAATAATAACAAAAAATAAATTATACAAATAAAACAGCAGGGGGATTAAAACAATACAAACAAAAAATATAGTAAAATCGAGGTTTACATAGCATTAAAAATAGGAAAGGAGTTACAAACAGATAAGGTTTTAGAAGCTTTTTTGTTTTTTGATAACTGGATTAATAAAAGATATTGCTCAAATTCTTTTATAAAGACAAGAAAAAGAGGTCTTGAATTTGAATATTTGCATCTGTGGATGTGGAATTTTGCAAGAAGCAAAATCAGATTTATCACATAAAACTGTTTCCTTTTAGACTGTTCATACTCAAAAAAACCCAATACAACATTCTTCCAGAAAAGAGTACATTCATTATAAATGTTACTCCTAATGAAGCTTAAAACTTCTTGCCAAAATTTCTTTGTAAATGAACAGTACCAAAATAGATGAACAACAGTTTCAACAGAGTCATCACAAAAAGAGCAGTTAGAGGAAATATCACTTTTGAATTTTTTCATATAATGCTTTGCTGGATAGAACTTATGAATTATTTTGTAGGAAATCTCCTTTATTTTGTTAGTTAGTAGATACGTATGAGGAAGCAACCACACTTTCTTCCAGCAAATATCACCCATTGCATTATTCCAATACGCAGTTACAGCTGGTAGAGTAACAATATTCTGCTGAAATATTGAACGAATTATCCTATTATTATTTTTGCATGGAGCGGCAAAACATAATCTACCAATAAAGGTATCAACCAAATTAAGAGAGACCTGAGACAGAGAGTGAGTACCTCTCAGTAAAGCAATAACACCTGATGGTATAGAGTCCATAACTATGGAAAATTCTCTTGGAGAAACAGGAAATTGAAAGTAATCTAAAAACTCTTTATATGACAATAACAACCCTTGAGAGTTCATCAACTGACTGATCAACAGTATGTTTTTATCAAACCAACTCTGAAAAAATATGGACTTATTCTTGTATAAAACATTACAGTTATTCCAAATGAAAGATCTATGAGGTGAAAAGTTGTGCTTGAATATTAGTGACCAAGCCAAGAGAACTTGCCTATGAAAATCAGATAATGCAGCTGGTAGTTTATCGATTTTATAGTTACACATTAGAAGAAATTCAAGGCCACCAAACTGAGAGAAAATATAATTGGAAATGAAGTTCCATATAGATCCTGGCTTCTTTCTAAATTGTTTAAGCCAATTAATCTTGAGGGTGTAACTTAAAGTACAGAAATCCAGAAAATTAAGACCCCCTTTATCATATGTGTTCATCACAACAGATTTCCTTATATAGTGTATTGATCGCTTCCATACAAAATTAAAGAGGAGCTTGTCAACACGAGTACCTAATTTTGGGTCCATAGGAACAGACTGAGCAACATAAATAAGCCTTGAAAGACCTTCAGCTTTTGTGAGAAGTACCCTACCTTTTAAGGACAGGTCCCTTTGTAGCCATTGGTTAAATCTTTTCTCTGTTTTATCAATAAGAGGTTGGTAATTAAGATTACATCTTTCTTTTGGATCCTTAGTAATTAAAACACCTAGATAACAAATTCTTTCTTTTACTGGGATATTCTGGACAGATGATTCATTACAGTCTTTAATAGCAAAAAGTTCACATTTCTTAATATTTAAGTATAAACCTGAGGCTTTAGAGAATGAATCAATAATATTTATTGCAAGTGAAATCTGACTTTCATCTTTAAGAAAAAGGGTTGTGTCGTCAGCGAGCTGGCTGATAATGACCTGTCTTTCAGCAATAGTCACCCCTTTTAAACTGCTGGCTTTTATATGAGAACAAAGAATCTGAGCAGCAAGAAGAAAAAGGTAGGGGGAAATAGGACACCCCTGCCGAATGCCCCTCAGTAATTCAAAACGACGAGTTGTTCCATTTTTTAAAATAACTGAACTACTACCGTTCATATATAAAGTTTTAATGTCACTACAAAAAAATGTTCCAAAGCCAAACTTTTCAAGACACTGAAAAATAAAATGATGTTCCAGTGTGTCGAACGCTTTGTAGAAATCCAGAAATAGAAGAAAGCTATCATCACTAATCATATTAGAGTAATCTATAATATCAAGAACTAAACGTATATTATTTGAAATGTGTCTATTGTTAAGAAAACCAGATTGCGTCTCATCTATTATAGAATTTAAAACATTTTTAATTCTTTTAGACAGTATAATAGCCAGAATTTTATAATCGTTATTTAATAAACTTATTGGGCGCCAGTTTTCAATCAGAAGTAAGTCTTTTTTTGGTTTAGGTATGAGGTTTATTATTCCTTGAGATAGACTAGGAGGGAGTTCATGATTTTTGATACTCTCAGTAAAGACATTTAAAAGAAAAGGGGCAAGAATATCTGAGAATTGTTTATAAAATTCTGATGCAATGCCATCACAGCCAGGTGATTTGTTACATTTAAGAAGTTTGATAGCATCTATTACTTCATCTAAAACCAGATTTTTATCACAGCATTCTTTCTCCAGATCACTAATTGTATTAGTATTTTTAAGAGAGTTAAGAAGAGACGTAGCAGAATCAGAACAATAGTTAGATCTATAAAGATTGGCATAAAAATTATAGCAAAAAAGAGAGATAGCTTTTGGGTCATTAGTAACAGTACCATTAATATTAAGGTGGTGAATTGTATTACGTTTACCTCGCTGTCTTTCAAGGTTAAAGAAGTAGGAGGAGTTTTGTTCCCCCTGTTCTAACCATTTAATTCTAGACCTGACAAATGCACCTTCTGTTTTACGTTTGTATATCTCATCCAATTTATTCTGTAAATCACTTAGTTTAATTTTTTCCTCAGGTAAAAGTTTATCAGGCGAAACCATAGAAAGACAGGTAATATCAGAAACAACTTGTTCCTCCAAAATTCTGTTAAGCTTAGAAAGAAAACTCCCATAAGACCTTAAATATTTACCAACTTCATATTTTAGAAGTTCCCAATACCTACTGAAAGAACCTTCCTTTTGTGCCAGATCCCAGTGAAAGGAAATTAATTTTGTAAGTTCCGATTTAACTGCCTCATGCCTTAGATGAGAAATATTCATCTTCCAAAAAGAAGTACGGCATGGAGTTAGAAAAGAAGAAGATCTAATATTTATAGAAATTGCCTTGTGATCTGTTAAGGGAGTAATTATTATGTTTACTGACATATTCTCTATTAAAATGCTCCTAGAAACCAAAAAGAAATCTATGCGGGACTGCCTTGTGCCGTTTTTGTTACTCCAAGTGTAAGAGCACTTATTAGGATATAATTCCCTCCATGCATCAATCAGATTATATTTTTGCATAAAAGTCTTCAAAGTAACACTGGACGAACATGGCTGCTTTGGGGGCCATCTATCAACCAAGTCATTTATAGTAATATTAAAATCCCCACCAATCAATAAAAATGCCTGTGGGTGTTTACGAAACCAGAGTAGAATTCTTTCCTCTAAAGATTCAAACAGTTTAGTGTTTTCAGTGTTAAGGTTATATCCATAAATGTTAACCAAAATAAATACTGAATTATTCCAACTTAAAAGTAAAGAAAGAAAGTGCCCAAAGTGATCTGAAAAAACCTCCAGAACATTTCCAGAAAAAGTGTTCTTTAACGTAGCGACCCCTGCAGACCTCTCAGAGCCATGAGCAAACCATAAGTCATTATTCCATTGCGACCTCCAGAATTTCACATCATTACCTACAGAATGTGTTTCTTGAAAGAAAACAAAATCAGTTTTGAACTGTTTTGCGAATAAAAATAAAGCTTTCCTTTTAACATTTTCTCTTAATCCCCTAGTATTAAGTGAAACTACAGACAACGACATATAACAAAATAACACAAAAAATATGGAACAGATTAGAGTGTAAAGTGTAAACGAGAACGATGCACGTAGTTTGCCCGAGCCACATCACGTGAAACAGTAAAGTTCGAGCCCACACAAGTTCTTTGGATAGATCGTGTTGTAAACTCAAAAAGATGCAACCAGCAGCTTAAAACTGCAGTAACAGTTTGAACAGTCTGGAATCTAAATCACTAAATACGAAAGAAAAAACAAAATGAGGAAAAAACCCAGAGAACGAGCACCTGCTCTGGAAAAGAAAAATAGCAACATCCAGAGAGATTCATAACTTGATTTCACCTTCTCCCTGAATAAATGCTCGAGCTCCGGCGAAGAAAGCCGTTTTCCCCGCATCCCGCGCCTGCTTCACGAACGGCCAGAGCTTGGAGCGCCTCTCTCGATCACCTTTAGAGAAGTCCTCCTTGAAGAGAAATCCATTAGATTTGAGATATGTAGAGGTCTTAGCTCGCTTCCACACTTCATTTCTCAGCATACGTGAAGTGAACTGAAGGATGATAGGCCGTGGACGGGAATCGGTTGTGCTTTTTTGACCCAGCCGATGTGCGATATCAATTACTTCGGACAGCCGCGATGACTCTTCTGGCAAGATGGATTGACATATCTTTATGGTCTGCAAACGCACGTTTTCATCCTTATTCTCCGGGACACCGTACAATCTCAAGTTCCACCGTCTCGAATATGATTCAAACTCATCCATCCTCCGTTCAAGTATTTTGACGGGCTGTTCCAGTTCTAACACACGGCTCTCCACTTTACATATCTTGACTTCGATCTCTTTGATATCGGCAAAAGCAATGTCAATCTTTTTGTTCAGCTCATCAATTCTCTCTGTGTTGCCGCTCACCAATTTTTCGATGCTATCAGATCTTTCGTTGATAAGTCGAGACAACGTGCCAATGATGTCAGAATCAGAATCCTTAACGGATTTAGTAGTTTTCTTTTTCGCCGCAGGTTCACTCGGGGTTACCGGTAATGCTGGGAATTCCTTCTCATCCAATATCATCATTTCCAAATCTCTTCCTTCAGTACAACACTGACTGTAATCGTGATCACTGTTAGCACTTTATCAGCAGACATCTCGTTCAACACAGCATTCAGATTTCGATTTCTTTTCCTTTCAGCCATTCCCAAGTGATATAAAGATCACTATAAAAGATGGAATAGAATTTTAAACTAATTGGGCTTACTTATTTAACTTTCGTGATGAAGAGCTCGGTAAACGCGTCATTTCACGCGGCCATCTTGGCAGCTCCCCCCCCCAAATGCAAGAAGTCCTCGCTGCAGATTGTAGCGCGGTGACGTCACGTATCGACGTCACGTATGTGTTTCCCGCGCATGCGCAAAGTGAGGCCAGGTATGTCTCTAACACGCATGCGTGTGTAATTTGCATTGCGTGGTGACGTTAGGTGTTTTCGCGTCGTGTGACTTAATACATCAGTAAAACGCATGCGCATTCTTAACAGAATAGCCCATACCAATAAAATAGATAAGTATTTAAAAACTCTAAACAGTAAAATGTAGTACAGGGCATATCCATGATTTTAATCATGTCTCATCTGAGGTAAAAATATACGGTGTTTATTCTGTAGCCTAATATCTGTGTAGTAATATATATATACATATACATATATACATTCTGTTGAGCAGTACTTCACTGTGTAGCTATATTGTAACATTACACTACACTTTAATTGAACCTTTCTTTATTTCTTTTAATCTGTCCTCTGTCCTGGTTCTTGTTTATTTATTTAGTATAATTTTATACATGCTTCTGTTACTTTGACAATTCTGCATGTGAAATATTTATGCCAATAAAGTATTTTTCAGTTAAATTGACAACATACTTTATATTTTCAGTGTCTGCTTCCCATTTTATGCATCTTGCCTCCAAAAACCAAACTGATAACAGTAATCTTTTTTTTATTGCAAAGTACAAAACAAAATATAATTGTGTGTGTGTGTGTGTGTACATATATGATTGAGAGAGAGAGAGAGAGAGAGAGAGAGAGAGAGAGAAAGAGAGAAAGAGAGATTACAACTATAAACATGACACATGAGAAAGAAAAAAGAAACTGCATCTGCACCTACACATTCTAAAATTCACCTCCATCTTTAATAAAACAATCAACTGAGCAGTAGCCCTCAAAGTCTTTGTAGGAATAAAATCCACGCAGGACTCCCCTCCTGCCATTCCCAACATAGCCAGGTGGGCAGTCTTTGAATGTTTCATGGCACCATAGGCACTGGGTCAGTGAATACGGCACCCGGAACTCCTGTCTGTATCCTACAGAAAATGCACTCCAGTTCACGACACCTAATTTACATAAAAGAAAAAACAATATTTAAACAAAATCAAATCATTTTGAAGAAAGGCAAAAGAGTCATACAAGGTAAAGATTTTTAATATAGTTTGAAATGTATTATAGGATGGTCTTAGCAAAAGGTGTTATTTGCTTTGTCTGTAAAGTACCTAAGAGATTTAATTTATAAATCAACATTAACATCAACTACACTGTGTGCATAATTATTAGGCAAGCTGATTTTTATTTTATTTTTATTATTATTTACTAATTCTAAACCACATAAATCTTAATAACAACTATTGATTTTTTATTTAATAATTCATAAGTGATATATAATTGTCCATGAAGGCTGGAAGTGAATTTTTTCTAAATAAACTTACATTTAGGTGTGCAGAATTATAAGGCATGTTTTCTTTTACTGATAAAATGAGCCAAAAAAGAGGTTTAGACTGAAAAATGTAAAATAAATTAATAAAGAGTTACCTTTAAAAAGTTTGTCAAGTCAAAATTTATGTTGGTTTGGCTTGAGAAAGATCATAGAATGGGCAACACAGTTATCAGGAAAAAAAAAAAAACAGACAGACACTCAAATACTTTTTACAGTACTCACTACACGTTACAGTTAAAGAACTTACTGTCTAGCCACATGAAGTGGGCCTCTTCTTTGAATTTTGTCTCTCTGACAATGTCCCTAAAAAGCTTGCACGTGAGAGAAAGTCTCATAAAGCCGATGTCTCCGTCATCTGAGACCACTCTCAAAAGGATCTGCCTGAGTATCTCCAGTGGCATCTGTCCAAAATAACCAACAGTCAGTCTAAAATGTGACTGTAGATAAGACATTAAAAAAGGAAACTGCTGGATTGACAGGATTTTATACTGTGCTTACCTTGGTCAAGTTATCAACAGGTGGGGGGGGGGGGGGGGGGGGGCTTCCATTGCCTCTAAATTGGAGAGTAATAAGAGTAGCATCAATGTCAAAACCCTGTTAATTGTGCTGTACAAGAATTAAAGCTGAACCCATACCTGCTCTTTCTAGTCTTTCTAGTTGTTTTCATTCCGTGTCTGACCTTCAAATGTTTAAAATATAAAGAGCTTATGAAGAGAGTTTGATCTTAATGACACCCCCAGAAGAATACTTGCAATTCACAGTTTTACATCCGATATATGTAATGAAATTATTTGCACACATAAAAACACTTCTTTGTACCATTTAATTTGAACTGTTAAATTTATGTTTACAGATAAGTTGGCAACATTTCAAATACAGTACAACTTGATCTTGACTTACGTCAATGGGTAATTACTCAGCAGAAGCATACACCACCACCTTCTAATTGTTGGCATGTCACACTGTAAAAACAGAGCACTGATAAGCTAATGGTAACTAAGGATTACTAAAATGACTTCGGAATTTAAGACTTACTTCGTTGAAATCAAAATGCCCCTCCAATACCATGTAGAGTGCATACTACAATATGAATTAAAGCTCATTTTAGCAATGTACAATCATACAAATAAACACAATGTTTGTTTTCTATTCAATAATACCAATTTAAAAAAAAAAAATCAAATGCAAAATCTTTATTTATAATACTTTCTGGTGTGACTTAGGTTACAACACTGCATGGCTTACCATCAACACAAACACTCTGCAGTTATTTGAATTGTGCTGTCTGGGTATGCCCTGAAAATTACAAGAAAAAAACAAAAAACAATTTACACATGTATAAAGAAATTCAAACATCAAAAACTGGAAGGCTTTAGTATAAGTGGTGCTTACTGTAATGTCATCACAGCTGTACTCCCTGACAGACAGACGTGCGTGGTTCACTTGGAGAAGGCTGAGCTTGAAGTAGGGGTGCTGTCTGAGCAGAAGCTGCAGGCAGAGATGTGAAGATACTCAAAGGAGATGGAAGTGGTGGTCCCTTACATACTTTGGGTTGATACAGTGGAGTACTGGGCGTGGGAGACACAGACGTGCGTGGTTCACTTGGAGAAGGCTGAGGTTGAAGAAGGGGTGCTGTCTGAGCAGAAGCTGCAGGCAGAGGTGTATTACCAATCAGAACCATGGGTGATGGAGTTCTTTGTGGAGATGGAAACTTTTGTTTCTTTTGCTTGCATTTTGTAAGATGGATGTTAAATTGTGCTTTTCGTATGATTGTAGCAGAACAATAGCAGCAATGAAAATGAGAAACATCTCTGCATTTTAAGCTGCATCTTATGATAATAAAATCTGAAATTTACAAAAAAAAAAAAAAACAGTGTAAAACACATATCCACTCACAAAACCATGTTTATGGATGTTCTAACACTACACACCTTCTTCACAAACAGCTGTTTTCAGATGATCCTGCACATGCTTCGTGACACTGTACAAGTCCACTGGTTTGTAGACCCAGGTCTCACAAAATGGGCAGTGATATTTATCACAGCATGAGATGCACTGTTCTATTGTTATCTTTTCTCCTTTTCTGAGGACTGTAGTATGCATCTAAACAAAAGAACATTTACAGTCAAGTTAAGGTTTCTATATGTCAGATTTAAATGAACTCTGTCAGTCACACAAAGGTAAATTGAAGAGGTAACACTTTACAATAAGCTGTCAATGGTTAATATTAGTTAACAATGAACAATAGATGTTACAGTATCTATTAATCTTTGATAATGTTAGTTAATGAAAAGGATGACAAATACAAAAACAACACATGCAACAATCAGTGACATTAGCCTACTTTATTAATGCAAGTCTTTCTGCTCTATTTAAATACATCTCTAAAGGCAAATTTGTCGGCGAAAAAATACTTTTAAAGACCCTTTAACAGACCAGCTGCAGAATCCCTGTCACTTTGAATCCTAACATATATCATAACACATGTCATAAATGTCTGAAATCGCAATTGCAATATACGATTATGACCAAAGCATCGTTGCAATTAAAAGCCGTTAACACAAACACACATTGTTTTTAAGAAAACATAAGTAAGTTAATATTTTTTTGACTTACTGCCAACGAATCTCGAATCCACCATACATCCGGAAGTGAATGAACCTGTACATGCGCAGTAACCCTAGGTATATAGCGCTTCTATACTCCTTGGTAACGCCAATATGTACGACGCGCATGCGTGTTAAACATATACCTTATGTCACATTGCGCATGCGCAGTAAACACATACGTGACGTACGTACGTGACGTCACCGCGCTACAGTCTGCAGCGACGGGTGTCTCATCAAATGACTAATGCGCCTATTTGAAACACTAAACCAGGCGCGAGCTTCTAATTTCCCCAATTAAAATCACCTGGTTGAGCCTGCACCAGAGCGCGCCCAGTCACGTGCGGGCCGGTATACAGATCGCGCACAGGGAAGGTGGCATGCAAGAGAAAGAAAATGACATGTTGAACCACAACTACAGAAGTGTACACGGAAGACAGCCATACCTCCACCGGGTTAGCGCGACACCTCCCACTCGATCTTTTACATGGCCATGCCTGGAAAGATCGCACTCTCAAGTGGGCTGGTCTCCGACCTGATCTTCCACCGGCACGAGGACCACAAGGCGCCAGACGTCCCGATGAAGAATAGTGCTCAACTCAGGATCTCTGGTACCCGGTTTTGGATTTCTCACCGAAATGCTGGAGCATAAAGAGACCCTCACATCAACATCTCGAACAACACTTCTGGAATCAGGATTAACGCCGACGACTCTTGCAAGTCTGAACTGCCCTCTGCTCTGGTCACAGAGCCAAACTATGTCTCCAAAGGCAACGTTCCTTTCAGCAGTATGCCACTTACTGCGAATGAACAGGTTCAGGCCAGCAAGTTGGCTCCAGGACTTCCAGAAATTGTTGACTATAGTTTGTACTTCGAGTCTTTTGAATGGATAAATGGTGTAGTCAACAGTTTTGAAGTCTCCACTTTGTGTGGCTCGACCAAGCAACAGGTTGTTCGGCGTGATTTACTGTATGCGCTCTTCTCGGCTCTGAACTCTGGCGTCGATGGGTCTCTCATTAGCAAGATTAGCAGCTAGCTGGAGCACAGTCAGGAACTCACTGAAGGTAAGGCCTTCCACATTGGTAAGACTTTGGAGGGCTCTTTTAGTGACTCTGACAGCAGCTTCAGCATCCCCGTTTCGGTGAGGGGAATCGGCAGGGAGGATTTTCCATGTCCAGGTGGTCTCATTTCTGGCAGCATACTCTTCAAGCTACTCTTTGTCCTGTTGATTCAGGTAAGTATACATTTCTTTTAGGACAGGTTTTGCTCCGACAAAGTTTGTACCAGGATTAGACCAGATTTTCCGAGGATGGCCTCGGACAGTGGTGAAACTCTGATAGGTAAGCAGAAAGCTCTCTGTTGATAATGTGTTTGCTAACTCAACATGGATGGCTCGGCTGGACATACAGCAAAATACGACACCCCATACTTTCATAGTTACTCTCTTCTTGACATCATCCTTCACATAGTAAGGTCTAAATAGGTCAACAGACGTGAACTCGAATGGTGCAGCAGGACTTGACCTCTCTTCAGGTAAGTTTCCCATTATCTGCTTGCAGGTTCTTGCTTTTGCTTTCCTGCAGAAGATACACTTGTCAACAACTTTTCGGGCAATAATTCTTCCTCTTATGACCCACGCCTTCCTTCTCATCCGCAATAGAGTTCCCGCCACTCCATGTCCCTCACTGTGTGCTTCTCTGGCTAGTAGGGTGGATAACCAAGCTTGGAATGGTAGAAGAGGAACAGCTCTGCGGTCATCTCCAAAGGTCTGGACTCTGCCACCACAAACCAGAAGTCCACTTGTCTGATCCCTGTAAACGACTAGTCTGTTTATTGTGGCACTTGGGAAGTTGACACCCTCTTGAGCTGCTAGGCAAAGGTCTCGGAACACGTCTCGTCTTTCGCTGACTGTAAAGACACCGGAGGATGGTACTGCTTCCCACTTTTCTTGGTCTCTGATCTTAGCACTCAGGAAATTTTTAGCTGCTCTCCAGATCCACGCCACAGTCCCGACCAACTTTCTCAGGTTGCTGAAGCGCCTTTTATCGACGAGCTGTCGGACTGCTAATCCTGCTGGTCTTCTGGACTCTACCCAGGCTGGATCATGTGCAGTCTTCAGGCGACTTCTGGTAAGTACTGCTACAAATGTCTTTTTCTGGATCTTTGTGACTTTGTCTCGGGTTTGGGCTGCAACGTCTTTAGCGGATTTTTTCGGCCACTCATCATCAGGAAGTTGTAGGAACTTTGGACCCGACTGCCACTCGGAGTCCTCAGTTAGGGCATCTGGATTGGCACCTCTGGTGATGATGTCTGCGATGTTTGCTAGCCCTGGAATCCACCACCAGTCCTGGACGTCGGTGCTGCTCTGAATCTCGCCAACACGGTTTGCGAAGAAGGTCTGGTAGCCATAACTCTCATGCTGTATTGCGCCCAGGATGGTCCGACTGTCGACAAGATGGTACCATTTCTCGACCTGGAGTCGGCAGTGTCTCTGGAAGTAGGTCTTGAGACGGGCTGCAAATACTGTGGTCGAGAGGGGTCAACTTGGCTTTGGATTCGACCAGTCTCACAACAACACCATGGCTGCAGCTCCAGCGAAGATACATCACAGCGCCGTACACGTTTTCGCTGCCATCGGAGAAAGTGATGGCACTGGGCTTTGCGCAGAGATCTGGCGGAGTCAAAGATCTGGTGAAGCGATATTGGCTCAGGTCAGCATATTCTTCTAATAGCTTTATGGCGTCTTCTCTGAGACCTTCAGACAAGGCAGCGTCCCACGTGTCTTCTAAGCAGTACCTTACTTTGGATTCTTGGAAAGCTCTCCTAACCAGAATGGCACCCTTTTGCTTGACAGGAGTCACAAGGCCGAGTGGGTCGTACAGGCCAGAAACTTGGCTTAGAAGCTCTCTTCTAGTGAGTGGATCTGGAGTTTGATTTCGAACTTCTTCTCTCAGCAGATTTTGACTAAGGCGCATCTTCCTCCTTTTCTTTGAAAAGTTAACTGCAACCATGACATGAAGCTTGTCATCATCGACGGTGTAACCAAGGCCAAGGGCTTTGTTTTCATCTTCCATCAGCTGGTTTGGCAGGATCATAGTCTTTGGCTCTGTTCTGGGCATTTCACTCTTTGGCTCTCTCCTCTCACTTCGAAAAGAGTAGACCCAGGGCTTCATGTAGAATCCTCCAGCTTTCAGGATGTGCTCGATGTTGGCTGTGAGGCATTTCAGATGGTCAAGGTCGTTGTGTGAAGTCAGAATGTCATCGACGTAGGCATCTTCTTCCAGCACGCGTCTCTCTCCTTTGAAGTAACTGAATGAAGGCAAGTTTGCAGTCTCTCGCATGGCGACTTGGGCTATGCAACCAGCAGGTTTGTCTCCGATGTTAACTCTTGTGATGGCATAATCCTCTATTTTACTATCTTCACTGTTACGCCACAGAAACCTGTGCAGGTGGACCTCTTGATCTTCCAGCCAGACGGAGTTATACATTTTGTGGATGTCACCAAGGGCAGCATAGACACCAGTTCGGAACCTCAGCAGGACAGCTCTGATCGGGTTCAGGACATCAGGACCTTTGATGAGGATATCGTTTAGACTGAGACATTTGTACTTTTGGCTGCTGTTCCACACTAGTCTGACTGAGGTGGAGACTGAGTGTGGATTTGGCGCAATGAGATGGCTTATGTACCACAATGGCCCAGTCCAATTCTGCAGGACATCTTCGGACAGCTTTATTGCAGCCCTGTTATTCACCATCTCATGGATTTGCGCAGTATAGGCCTTCTTCCACTCAGGTTCTTTAGACAGCTGCCTTTCAGTTCTGAGGAATGTTGCTTCTACTGCTTTGTTGTTCTTTGGTAGAGTTACTGGATCTTCTGTCCACGGATACTTGGCGTGCCAGTGTGGTTCAGTGCTGTGATCATCTCCAGTTGTATATGTCAAGCCATTTCTCACGAGCTCCATCTCCCTCTCCTCTGCAAGCGTCATTTCTTTATCTCCTGGCTGGCACTTCCCGCAGCGACAACCTCCTCATCTTGGCTGGCAGGCGGCTCCAATACTTTCCCACCTCCACCACTTCAGAAAGTCTCTGCTGCTGATAGCTGTGCTAGACTGAGTTTTGGAGTGATCTGGATAATGGCAGGGAGCTGGGTCTATTGCAAACTCTCGATACTTGACTGATGCGGTTCTAATAGATCTCGCGAAATGAGTCTTGGATGTGTGGGCCATCAGGATGACTTCTTCGAAGAGATCTGGATGCGTGCCCCCGACTGTCTTCCCGAGTGGACCATCCCAGAGCACCAGGTCGCCAATAGAGCGGACTTTTTGGGGCACCAGCTGGCCTTCTTTGTGGCGGATCAGAAACTGGATCTCTTTAGGTCTAATGAGGTCTTTGAGGGGAATATCAGGGAAGATCTCCTGCAGCTCATTAGGTGGAACATGCTTGTGCACTTCTGCAATTCTGTCAAGTCCGTAGCAGATCAGTTGGTGAGACTTGAGGGTCCCTCTTAAAGTGCTGACACGGATCTTGAGGAGGTAGCGCTTGGTTTCAACAGACACCTTCATCCCTCCGACGCCATGGACGACCAGTGTGACATCTTCACTGCGAAGGTTCAGTTTGCTTTCAGCTTTATGAGTTATATTATTCGTGTCAGATGCCAGATCAATTAATGTCCCGATTCTTTGCCCGTCATTGGCGGTGACATCAAGGAGCATCAGGATCACGGGGTACTCATGCAGACCAATTTCCTCCAGAAGGCCTCTCTTTGCTGCAGTGGAGTTGTATGCTCGGGATGCAATGTTGCAAAAGGCATTGCGACCCTGCTGCGCGAGCTCAGGTGGAAGTTTAGAGAGGAACTCTTCTTGGGCCTCGGTGCATCTTCTCCCCTCAGCTCTCACTGGACCAAACTTGGGTCTTTGGGACAGCTGTCTGGGCAAGGGACAGAGAAGGTAGTGGTGTTGGTCTCTGCACTCTGGATTCCCACACAGGTAAGTAGTATTTCTGCAGGGTTCGTCATGGACTTCGAGGAACCTCTTGCAAGCTCCGAGCTGTTGCACTGCATCCTTCTTCTCCTGGAGCTTTGTGGTAGTTCTAAACCTTCTGCAGAAGTAGAGTTTTCTCTTATGCTTTGGGTCTCCACAGATAATGCAGCCTGCTGATCCACTGCTGGAGTTGGTTGTCTTTGTTCTGGCATACTTTGTTTGAAACCGGGGCTTCTACTTGGCAGGTTCGATCTCTCTCAACTGCTCTAACTGCTCATAGATGGACTCTTGGGATTGAAGATATGCAAGTAACTTGTCAAAACGGTTCTGGTGGTTTACAGCATTGTTCAGGTCAGCAGCGTGGGTAAGCCAGTCTTTTTTCAGGGACTCTGGCAATTTGCTCTCGATAGATTTTATTACTAGTGGGTTTTTATGGCATCTGCATTGTTCAATTCATTTAAATCATAGAGGGCTTTTCCAACAGCTTGAGAACGATTCTTCTCGGCTGGTTACCATGGACAGGTGGGATAGCGTACAGCTCCTCGACAACCTCAATGGCGATAGTAGCTTGGTTCCCATAACGGTTTTCCAGGGCTCTGAAGATCTCATCTGCTGAGGTGTAAATAGACAGGCGTAGATCTTTGGCCACTCTTTCATCGAGACTATCAAGCAGTTGGAATTTCTTCACCTCCATGGACCCAGTTGGTTCGCCTTGCTTCTGCAGAGCCTCCCATTCTTTCCTCCATCTGTAATACTCACGTTGGCTGCCGGTAAACTTTGGTAAAGCTGTGGCTTTGAGCTTTATGGCAGTGACAGGGGCTGTGTTATGGGCTGTGACAGGTACTCTGTTGCTGTCCTCTTTAATTCTTGCTGCTTTAATCAGGGTGGCCTTTCCTGAAACCAGCTTGGGAAGCAGGGTTTCTAGCTTCGTTAGGCGACAATTTAAGTCTTGCTGGCTGGCACTTCCCGCAGCGACAACCTCCACATCTTGGCTGGCAGGGGGCTCCAATACTTTCCCACCTCCACCACTTCAGAAAGTCTCTGCTGCTGATAGCTGTGCTAGACTGAGTTTTGGAGTGACCTGGATAATGGCAGGGAGCTGGGTCTATTGCAAACTCTCGATACTTGACTGATGCGGTTCTAATAGATCTCGCGAAATGAGTCTTGGATGTGTGGGCCATCAGGATGACTTCTTCGAAGAGATCTGGATGCGTGCCCCCGACTGTCTTCCCGAGTGGACCATCCCAGAGCACCAGGTCGCCAATAGAGCGGACTTTTTGGGGCACCAGCTGGCCTTCTTTGTGGCGGATCAGAAACTGGATCTCTTTAGGTCTAATGAGGTCTTTGAGGGGAATATCAGGGAAGATCTCCTGCAGCTCATTAGGTGGAACATGCTTGTGCACTTCTGCAATTCTGTCAAGTCCGTAGCAGATCAGTTGGTGAGACTTGAGGGTCCCTCTTAAAGTGCTGACACGGATCTTGAGGAGGTAGCGCTTGGTTTCAACAGACACCTTCATCCCTCCGACGCCATGGACGACCAGTGTGACATCTTCACTGCGAAGGTTCAGTTTGCTTTCAGCTTTATGAGTTATATTATTCGTGTCAGATGCCAGATCAATTAATGTCCCGATTCTTTGCCCGTCATTGGCGGTGACATCAAGGAGCATCAGGATCACGGGGTACTCATGCAGACCAATTTCCTCCAGAAGGCCTCTCTTTGCTGCAGTGGAGTTGTATGCTCGGGATGCAATGTTGCAAAAGGCATTGCGACCCTGCTGCGCGAGCTCAGGTGGAAGTTTAGAGAGGAACTCTTCTTGGGCCTCGGTGCATCTTCTCCCCTCAGCTCTCACTGGACCGAACTTGGGTCTTTGGGACAGCTGTCTGGGCAAGGGACAGAGAAGGTAGTGGTGTTGGTCTCTGCACTCTGGATTCCCACACAGGTAAGTAGTATTTCTGCAGGGTTCGTCATGGACTTCGAGGAACCTCTTGCAAGCTCCGAGCTGTTGCACTGCATCCTTCTTCTCCTGAAGCTTTGTGGTAGTTCTAAACCTTCTGCAGAAGTAGAGTTTTCTCTTATGCTTTGGGTCTCCACAGATAATGCAGCCTGCTGATCCACTGCTGGAGTTGGTTGTCTTTGTTCTGGCATACTTTGTTTGAAACCGGGGCTTCTACTTGGCAGGTTCGATCTCTCTCAACTGCTCTAACTGCTCATAGATGGACTCTTGGGATTGAAGATATGCAAGTAACTTGTCAAAACGGTTCTGGTGGTTTACAGCATTGTTCAGGTCAGCAGCGTGGGTAAGCCAGTCTTTTTTCAGGGACTCTGGCAATTTGCTCTCGATAGATTTTATTACTAGTGGGTTTTTATGGCATCTGCATTGTTCAATTCATTTAAATCATAGAGGGCTTTTCCAACAGCTTGAGAACGATTCTTCTCGGCTGGTTACCATGGACAGGTGGGATAGCGTACAGCTCCTCTACAACCTCAATGGCGATAGTAGCTTGGTTCCCATAACGGTTTTCCAGGGCTCTGAAGATCTCATCTGCTGAGGTGTAAATAGACAGGCGTAGATCTTTGGCCACTCTTTCATCGAGACTATCAAGCAGTTGGAATTTCTTCACCTCCATGGACCCAGTTGGTTCGCCTTGCTTCTGCAGAGCCTCCCATTCTTTCCTCCATCTGTAATACTCACGTTGGCTGCCGGTAAACTTTGGTAAAGCTGTGGCTTTGAGCTTTATGGCAGTGACAGGGGCTGTGTTATGGGCTGTGACAGGTACTCTGTTGCTGTCCTCTTTAATTCTTGCTGCTTTAATCAGGGTGGCCTTTCCTGAAACCAGCTTGGGAAGCAGGGTTTCTAGCTTCGTTAGGCGACAATTTAAGTCTTGCTTCTCGGCTAGTGGAGCCCAACGGTTCCAGGTCTGGTGCGCTTCTTTGGCTTTATGCACCAGCTTCTCTACATGATGGAGCATAAAGTCATATGCCTCCAGGGGTGTGTCAGGCTGAATGAAAGAGGCATTCTCGCACTCTGCCTCTGCAGTTTCTAGAGCGAGGGTCAGTTCCCTCTCACCAAATGAGGCCCATAGTGTCTCTTGGATTAGATGCTTTACCTCTTTTAACTTCTGCTCACATTCTTTCTCGGTCTTCTCAAGGTCGGCTCTCTGCTGGTCGCTTAACTCAAGTGCGCCCTTTGCATCAGTCTCCTCGCACTGTGCAATGTATGCAGCCTCAATTTCCTCATTTACATTCATCACTTTGGAGCCCTCTGCTGTGAGTCTTTTGAAACTCCCTTGTAGCTCCTCCACAGACATCTCCATGTGGGTCCTCATTATATGGTTGGTAAGTCGAGAAAGAAGTCTCGTCATTGTTGTTCGCTCCATTTTCAGCTCTTCGAGTGACTTGGACTCAGCCATGTTGCTTTTCTGGCTGTTACACGAACAGGTAGCTGGACGGTTGGACGGCAGATAGTTGGCTTTCCTCCAGGCCCCCAGGTGGAATCTTCCCCTTTTGTAGCAGGCTTTTGTGGAGTCTTCGCTTTGCAAGCGGTTTTTCACTGTCAAGTGTTCTTTTAACTGTGAGGTGCCCACACTTGAAAAGGACAAGACTTGGGATTTCACTCAGAAGAATATTTATTCTGATCAGTTGATGTAGTAGGATCAGATGTAACAGGTGAAAAACCTTTCAATACATAAAAGAAAAAGAAAATACAAAAATTTTAAATAACACAGGAAAGGTCAAATACATTTAACAGGCAACACAGCTTGGTCTTTTACTTTGCATTTTACAAGCAACAAGCAACACTATAGCAATCTAGCATTTTAGTCTTAGTTAACAGTTTCTCTTTTTTAAACCATGCAGTATTATTTGCTTTCAAACTTCACTTGTAATATTAACACATTTACCACATTAAATACAAAACAGATGAACAGACAAAGGATTCAAACGAGAATCTGTGAAACAAGAGTCCATGTGAGCTTACCGATAGCCCGTCATAATCAAAAGAAAAAAAGTCCCAGTTCCTCACAGTTAAAAGAACACTTGACAGTGAAAAACCGATAGCCCGTCATAATCAAAAGAAAAAAAGTCCCAGTTCCTCACAGTGAATGAATCTGCGCCCTAGTACTGAGCCTTGAGGTACTCCATACTGCACTTGTGATCGATATGATACATCTTCATTCACTGCTACGAACTTATGGTGGTCATATAAGTACGATTTAAACCATGCTAATGCACTTCCATTAATGCCAACAAAGTGTTCATGTCTATGCAAAAGAATGTTGTGGTCAATTGTGTCAAACGCAGCACTAAGATCCAATAAAACTAATAGAGAGATAC
>NC_068407.1:25879800-25977870 GCF_023724105.1 Carassius gibelio | reverse complement strand
TCATTCAGTATTAAGTGCAAATCTTGCCAAACTGATAGATGCTTATGCCTTATGAAATACAATGTTTTCTGCAATGCTGTAAGACAGTTTTTAATGTGTTAGAAGTTATATGCACAAAAAATTATGTTAGGACTTCAATGATCAAGATTGTCAGTTTACAGCTTTCTGAGTCCAGTAATGTTGAAATAGTGCTGCTGTTCAAATGAAGTGAAATCAAGCCCAAATCTGCTCAAAAGCTTTTCTCTCTATCAGAGTAAGCTGTTTCATTCAGTATTCAGTGCAAATCTTGCCAAACTGATAGATGCTTATGCCTTATGAAATACAATGTTTTCTGCAATGCTGTAAGACAGTTTTTAATGTGTTAGAAGTTATATGCACAAATACTAATGTTTGGACTTCAATGATCAAGATTGTCAGTTTACAGCTTTCTGAGTCCAGTAATGTTGAAATAGTGATTCTGTTCAAATGAAGTGAAATCAAGCCCAAATCTGCTCAAAAGCTTTTCTCTCTATCAGAGTAAGCTGTTTCATTCAGTATTAAGTGCAAATCTTGCCAAACTGATAGATGCTTATGCCTTATGAAATACAATGTTTTCTGCAATGCTGTAAGACAGTTTTTAATGTGTTAGAAGTTATATGCACAAAAACTTATGTTAGGACTTCAATGATCAAGATTGTCAGTTTACAGCTTTCTGAG
Source organism: Carassius gibelio (assembly GCF_023724105.1). Classification (NCBI taxonomy): domain Eukaryota; kingdom Metazoa; phylum Chordata; class Actinopteri; order Cypriniformes; family Cyprinidae; genus Carassius; species Carassius gibelio. The sequence continues at coordinate 25,977,174 of NC_068407.1, read as the reverse complement.
TCCAGTAATGTTGAAATAGTGATTCTGTTCAAATGAAGTGAAACCAAGCCCAAATCTGCTCAAAAGCTTTTCTCTCTATCAGAGTAAGCTGTTTCATTCAGTATTAAGTGCAAATCTTGCCAAACTGATAGATGCTTATGCCTTATGAAATACAATGTTTTCTGCAATGCTGTAAGACAGTTTTTAATGTGTTAGAAGTTATATGCACAAAAACTAATGTTAGGACTTCAATGATCAAGATTGTCAGTTTACAGCTTTCTGAGTCCAGTAATGTTGAAATAGTGCTGCTGTTCAAATGAAGTGAAATCAAGCCCAAATCTGCTCAAAAGCTTTTCTCTCTATCAGAGTAAGCTGTTTCATTCAGTATTAAGTGCAAATCTTGGCAAACTGATAGATGCTTATGCCTTATGAAATACAATGTTTTCTGCAATGCTGAAAGACAGTTTTTAATGTGTTAGAAGTTATATGCACAAAAACTAATGTCAGGACTTCAATGATCAAGATTGTCAGTTTACAGCTTTCTGAGTCCAGTAATGTTGAAATAGTGCTGCTGTTCAAATGAAGTGAAATCAAGCCCAAATCTGCTCAAAAGCTTTTCTCTCTATCAGAGTAAGCTGTTTCATTCAGTATTAAGTGCAAATCTTGCCAAACTGATAGATGCTTATGCCTTATGAAATACAATGTTTTCTGCAATGCTGTAAGACAGTTTTTAATGTGTTAGAAGTTATATGCACAAATACTAATGTTTGGACTTCAATGATCAAGATTGTCAGTTTACAGCTTTCTGAGTCCAGTAATGTTGAAATAGTGATTCTGTTCAAATGAAGTGAAACCAAGCCCAAATCTGCTCAAAAGCTTTTCTCTCTATCAGAGTAAGCTGTTTCATTCAGTATTAAGTGCAAATCTTGCCAAACTGATAGATGCTTATGCCTTATGAAATACAATGTTTTCTGCAATGCTGTAAGACAGTTTTTAATGTGTTAGAAGTTATATGCACAAATACTAATGTTTGGACTTCAATGATCAAGATTGTCAGTTTACAGCTTTCTGAGTCCAGTAATGTTGAAATAGTGATTCTGTTCAAATGAAGTGAAACCAAGCCCAAATCTGCTCAAAAGCTTTTCTCTCTATCAGAGTAAGCTGTTTCATTCAGTATTAAGTGCAAATCTTGCCAAACTGATAGATGCTTATGCCTTGTGAAATACAATGTTTTCTGCAATGCTGTAAGACAGTTTTTAATGTGTTAGAAGTTATATGCACAAAAACTTATGTTAGGACTTCAATGATCAAGATTGTCAGTTTTCAGCTTTCTGAGTCCAGTAATGTTGAAATAGTGATTCTGTTCAAATGAAGTGAAACCAAGCCCAAATCTGCTCAAAAGCTTTTCTCTCTATCAGAGTAAGCTGTTTCATTCAGTATTAAGTGCAAATCTTGCCAAACTGATAGATGCTTATGCCTTATGAAATACAATGTTTTCTGCAATGCTGTAAGACAGTTTTTAATGTGTTAGAAGTTATATGCACAAATACTAATGTTTGGACTTCAATGATCAAGATTGTCAGTTTACAGCTTTCTGAGTCCAGTAATGTTGAAATAGTGATTCTGTTCAAATGAAGTGAAACCAAGCCCAAATCTGCTCAAAAGCTTTTCTCTCTATCAGAGTAAGCTGTTTCATTCAGTATTAAGTGCAAATCTTGCCAAACTGATAGATGCTTATGCCTTATGAAATACAATGTTTTCTGCAATGCTGTAAGACAGTTTTTAATGTGTTAGAAGTTATATGCACAAAAACTAATGTTAGGACTTCAATGATCAAGATTGTCAGTTTTCAGCTTTCTGAGTCCAGTAATGTTGAAATAGTGATTCTGTTCAAATGAAGTGAAACCAAGCCCAAATCTGCTCAAAAGCTTTTCTCTCTATCAGAGTAAGCTGTTTCATTCAGTATTAAGTGCAAATCTTGCCAAACTGAAAGATGCTTATGCCTTATGAAATACAATGTTTTCTGCAATGCTGTAAGACAGTTTTTAATGTGTTAGAAGTTATATGCACAAAAACTAATGTTAGGACTTCAATGATCAAGATTGTCAGTTTTCAGCTTTCTGAGTCCAGTAATGTTGAAATAGTGATTCTGTTCAAATGAAGTGAAACCAAGCCCAAATCTGCTCAAAAGCTTTTCTCTCTATCAGAGTAAGCTGTTTCATTCAGTATTAAGTGCAAATCTTGCCAAACTGATAGATGCTTATGCCTTATGAAATACAATGTTTTCTGCAATGCTGTAAGACAGTTTTTAATGTGTTAGAAGTTATATGCACAAATACTAATGTTTGGACTTCAATGATCAAGATTGTCAGTTTACAGCTTTCTGAGTCCAGTAATGTTGAAATAGTGATTCTGTTCAAATGAAGTGAAACCAAGCCCAAATCTGCTCAAAAGCTTTTCTCTCTATCAGAGTAAGCTGTTTCATTCAGTATTAAGTGCAAATCTTGCCAAACTGATAGATGCTTATGCCTTATGAAATACAATGTTTTCTGCAATGCTGTAAGACAGTTTTTAATGTGTTAGAAGTTATATGCACAAAAAATTATGTTAGGACTTCAATGATCAAGATTGTCAGTTTACAGCTTTCTGAGTCCAGTAATGTTGAAATAGTGCTGCTGTTCAAATGAAGTGAAATCAAGCCCAAATCTGCTCAAAAGCTTTTCTCTCTATCAGAGTAAGCTGTTTCATTCAGTATTAAGTGCAAATCTTGCCAAACTGATAGATGCTTATGCCTTATGAAATACAATGTTTTCTGCAATGCTGTAAGACAGTTTTTAATGTGTTAGAAGTTATATGCACAAATACTAATGTTTAGACTTCAATGATCAAGATTGTCAGTTTACAGCTTTCTGAGTCCAGTAATGTTGAAATAGTGATTCTGTTCAAATGAAGTGAAACCAAGCCCAAATCTGCTCAAAAGCTTTTCTCTCTATCAGAGTAAGCTGTTTCATTCAGTATTAAGTGCAAATCTTGCCAAACTGATAGATGCTTATGCCTTATGAAATACAATGTTTTCTGCAATGCTGTAAGACAGTTTTTAATGTGTTAGAAGTTATATGCACAAAAACTTATGTTAGGACTTCAATGATCAAGATTGTCAGTTTTCAGCTTTCTGAGTCCAGTAATGTTGAAATAGTGATTCTGTTCAAATGAAGTGAAACCAAGCCCAAATCTGCTCAAAAGCTTTTCTCTCTATCAGAGTAAGCTGTTTCATTCAGTATTAAGTGCAAATCTTGCCAAACTGATAGATGCTTATGCCTTATGAAATACAATGTTTTCTGCAATGCTGTAAGACAGTTTTTAATGTGTTAGAAGTTATATGCACAAATACTAATGTTTGGACTTCAATGATCAAGATTGTCAGTTTACAGCTTTCTGAGTCCAGTAATGTTGAAATAGTGATTCTGTTCAAATGAAGTGAAACCAAGCCCAAATCTGCTCAAAAGCTTTTCTCTCTATCAGAGTAAGCTGTTTCATTCAGTATTAAGTGCAAATCTTGCCAAACTGATAGATGCTTATGCCTTATGAAATACAATGTTTTCTGCAATGCTGTAAGACAGTTTTTAATGTGTTAGAAGTTATATGCACAAAAACTAATGTTAGGACTTCAATGATCAAGATTGTCAGTTTTCAGCTTTCTGAGTCCAGTAATGTTGAAATAGTGATTCTGTTCAAATGAAGTGAAACCAAGCCCAAATCTGCTCAAAAGCTTTTCTCTCTATCAGAGTAAGCTGTTTCATTCAGTATTAAGTGCAAATCTTGCCAAACTGATAGATGCTTACGCCTTATGAAATACAATGTTTTCTGCAATGCTGTAAGACAGTTTTTAATGTGTTAGAAGTTATATGCACAAAAACTTATGTTAGGACTTCAATGATCAAGATTGTCAGTTTACAGCTTTTTGAGTCCAGTAATGTTGAAATAGTGATTCTGTTCAAATGAAGTGAAACCAAGCCCAAATCTGCTCAAAAGCTTTTCTCTCTATCAGAGTAAGCTGTTTCATTCAGTATTCAGTGCAAATCTTGCCAAACTGAAAGATGCTTATGCCTTATGAAATACAATGTTTTCTGCAATGCTGTAAGACAGTTTTTAATGTGTTAGAAGTTATATGCACAAAAACTAATGTTAGGACTTCAAAGATCAAGATTGTCAGTTTACAGCTTTCTGAGTCCAGTAATGTTGAAATAGTGCTGCTGTTCAAATGAAGTGAAATCAAGCCCAAATCTGCTCAAAAGCTTTTCTCTCTATCAGAGTAAGCTGTTTCATTCAGTATTAAGTGCAAATCTTGCCAAACTGATAGATGCTTATGCCTTATGAAATACAATGTTTTCTGCAATGCTGTAAGACAGTTTTTAATGTGTTAGAAGTTATATGCACAAAAACTAATGTTAGGACTTCAATGATCAAGATTGTCAGTTTACAGCTTTCTGATTCCAGTAATGTTGAAATAGTGATTCTGTTCAAATGAAGTGAAACCAAGCCCAAATCTGCTCAAAAGCTTTTCTCTCTATCAGAGTAAGCTGTTTCATTCAGTATTAAGTGCAAATCTTGCCAAACTGATAGATGCTTATGCCTTATGAAATATAATGTTTTCTGCAATGCTGTAAGACAGTTTTTAATGTGTTAGAAGTTATATGCACAAAAATTATGTTAGGACTTCAATGATCAAGATTGTCAGTTTACAGCTTTCTGAGTCCAGTAATGTTGAAATAGTGCTGCTGTTCAAATGAAGTGAAATCAAGCCCAAATCTGCTCAAAAGCTTTTCTCTCTATCAGAGTAAGCTGTTTCATTCAGTATTAAGTGCAAATCTTGCCAAACTGATAGATGCTTATGCCTTATGAAATACAATGTTTTCTGCAATGCTGTAAGACAGTTTTAATGTGTTAGAAGTTATATGCACAAATACTAATGTTTGGACTTCAATGATCAAGATTGTCAGTTTACAGCTTTCTGAGTCCAGTAATGTTGAAATAGTGATTCTGTTCAAATGAAGTGAAACCAAGCCCAAATCTGCTCAAAAGCTTTTCTCTCTATCAGAGTAAGCTGTTTCATTCAGTATTAAGTGCAAATCTTGCCAAACTGAAAGATGTTTAAGCCTTATGAAACACAATGTTTTCTGCAATGCTGTAAGACACTTTTTAATGTGTTAGAAGTTATATGCACAAAAACTTATGTTAGGACTTCAATGATCAAGATTGTCAGTTTACAGCTTTCTGAGTCCAGTAATGTTGAAATAGTGCTGCTGTTCAAATGAAGTGAAATCAAGCCCAAATCTGCTCAAAAGCTTTTCTCTCTATCAGAGTAAGCTGTTTCATTCAGTATTAAGTGCAAATCTTGGCAAACTGATAGATGCTTATGCCTTATGAAATACAATGTTTTCTGCAATGCTGAAAGACAGTTTTTAATGTGTTAGAAGTTATATGCACAAAAACTAATGTTAGGACTTCAATGATCAAGATTGTCAGTTTACAGCTTTCTGAGTCCAGTAATGTTGAAATAGTGCTGCTGTTCAAATGAAGTGAAATCAAGCCCAAATCTGCTCAAAAGCTTTTCTCTCTATCAGAGTAAGCTGTTTCATTCAGTATTAAGTGCAAATCTTGCCAAACTGATAGATGCTTATGCCTTATGAAATACAATGTTTTCTGCAATGCTGTAAGACAGTTTTTAATGTGTTAGAAGTTATATGCACAAATACTAATGTTTGGACTTCAATGATCAAGATTGTCAGTTTACAGCTTTCTGAGTCCAGTAATGTTGAAATAGTGCTGCTGTTCAAATGAAGTGAAATCAAGCCCAAATCTGCTCAAAAGCTTTTCTCTCTATCAGAGTAAGCTGTTTCATTCAGTATTAAGTGCAAATCTTGCCAAACTGATAGATGCTTATGCCTTATGAAATACAATGTTTTCTGCAATGCTGAAAGACAGTTTTTAATGTGTTAGAAGTTATATGCACAAAAACTAATGTTAGGACTTCAATGATCAAGATTGTCAGTTTACAGCTTTCTGAGTCCAGTAATGTTGAAATAGTGCTGCTGTTCAAATGAAGTGAAATCAAGCCCAAATCTGCTCAAAAGCTTTTCTCTCTATCAGAGTAAGCTGTTTCATTCAGTATTAAGTGCAAATCTTGCCAAACTGATAGATGCTTATGCCTTATGAAATACAATGTTTTCTGCAATGCTGAAAGACAGTTTTTAATGTGTTAGAAGTTATATGCACAAAAACTAATGTTAGGACTTCAATGATCAAGATTGTCAGTTTACAGCTTTCTGAGTCCAGTAATGTTGAAATAGTGCTGCTGTTCAAATGAAGTGAAATCAAGCCCAAATCTGCTCAAAAGCTTTTCTCTCTATCAGAGTAAGCTGTTTCATTCAGTATTAAGTGCAAATCTTGCCAAACTGATAGATGCTTATGCCTTATGAAATACAATGTTTTCTGCAATGCTGAAAGACAGTTTTTAATGTGTTAGAAGTTATATGCACAAAAACTAATGTTAGGACTTCAATGATCAAGATTGTCAGTTTTCAGCTTTCTGAGTCCAGTAATGTTGAAATAGTGATTCTGTTCAAATGAAGTGAAACCAAGCCCAAATCTGCTCAAAAGCTTTTCTCTCTATCAGAGTAAGCTGTTTCATTCAGTATTAAGTGCAAATCTTGCCAAACTGATAGATGCTTATGCCTTATGAAATACAATGTTTTCTGCAATGCTGTAAGACAGTTTTTAATGTGTTAGAAGTTATATGCACAAAAACTTAATCAATCTTGACTTCAATGATCAAGATTGTCAGTTTACAGCAGTTTACAGCTTTCTGAGTCCAGTAATGTTGAAATAGTGCTGCTGTTCAAATGAAGTGAAATCAAGCCCAAATCTGCTCAAAAGCTTTTCTCTCTATCAGAGTAAGCTGTTTCATTCAGTATTCAGTGCAAATCTTGCCAAACTGAAAGATGTTTAAGCCTTATGAAACACAATGTTTTCTGCAATGCTGTAAGACAGTTTTTAATGTGTTAGAAGTTATATGCACAAAAACTTATGTTAGGACTTCAATGATCAAGATTGTCAGTTTACAGCTTTCTGAGTCCAGTAATGTTGAAATAGTGCTGCTGTTCAAATGAAGTGAAATCAATCCCAAATCTGCTCAAAAGCTTTTCTCTCTATCAGAGTAAGCTGTTTCATTCAGTATTCAGTGCAAATCTTGCCAAACTGAAAGATGTTTAAGCCTTATGAAACACAATGTTTTCTGCAATGCTGTAAGACAGTTTTTAATGTGTTAGAAGTTATATGCACAAAAACTTATGTTAGGACTTCAATGATCAAGATTGTCAGTTTACAGCTTTCTGAGTCCAGTAATGTTGAAATAGTGCTGCTGTTCAAATGAAGTGAAATCAATCCCAAATCTGCTCAAAAGCTTTTCTCTCTATCAGAGTAAGCTGTTTCATTCAGTATTAAGTGCAAATCTTGCCAAACTGATAGATGCTTATGCCTTATGAAATACAATGTTTTCTGCAATGCTGAAAGACAGTTTTTAATGTGTTAGAAGTTATATGCACAAAAACTAATGTTAGGACTTCAATGATCAAGATTGTCAGTTTACAGCTTTCTGAGTCCAGTAATGTTGAAATAGTGATTCTGTTCAAATGAAGTGAAACCAAGCCCAAATCTGCTCAAAAGCTTTTCTCTCTATCAGAGTAAGCTGTTTCATTCAGTATTAAGTGCAAATCTTGCCAAACTGATAGATGCTTATGCCTTATGAAATATAATGTTTTCTGCAATGCAGTAAGACAGTTTTTAATGTGTTAGAAGTTATATGCACAAAAAATTATGTTAGGACTTCAATGATCAAGATTGTCAGTTTACAGCTTTCTGAGTCCAGTAATGTTGAAATAGTGCTGCTGTTCAAATGAAGTGAAATCAAGCCCAAATCTGCTCAAAAGCTTTTCTCTCTATCAGAGTAAGCTGTTTCATTCAGTATTCAGTGCAAATCTTGCCAAACTGAAAGATGTTTAAGCCTTATGAAATACAATGTTTTCTGCAATGCTGTAAGACAGTTTTTAATGTGTTAGAAGTTATATGCACAAAAACTAATGTTAGGACTTCAATGATCAAGATTGTCAGTTTACAGCTTTCTGAGTCCAGTAATGTTGAAATAGTGCTGCTGTTCAAATGAAGTGAAATCAAGCCCAAATCTGCTCAAAAGCTTTTCTCTCTATCAGAGTAAGCTGTTTCATTCAGTATTAAGTGCAAATCTTGCCAAACTGATAGATGCTTATGCCTTATGAAATACAATGTTTTCTGCAATGCTGTAAGACAGTTTTTAATGTGTTAGAAGTTATATGCACAAAAACTAATGTTAGGACTTCAATGATCAAGATTGTCAGTTTACAGCTTTCTGAGTCCAGTAATGTTGAAATAGTGATTCTGTTCAAATGAAGTGAAACCAAGCCCAAATCTGCTCAAAAGCTTTTCTCTCTATCAGAGTAAGCTGTTTCATTCAGTATTAAGTGCAAATCTTGCCAAACTGATAGATGCTTATGCCTTATGAAATATAATGTTTTCTGCAATGCTGTAAGACAGTTTTTAATGTGTTAGAAGTTATATGCACAAAAAATTATGTTAGGACTTCAATGATCAAGATTGTCAGTTTACAGCTTTCTGAGTCCAGTAATGTTGAAATAGTGCTGCTGTTCAAATGAAGTGAAATCAAGCCCAAATCTGCTCAAAAGCTTTTCTCTCTATCAGAGTAAGCTGTTTCATTCAGTATTCAGTGCAAATCTTGCCAAACTGAAAGATGTTTAAGCCTTATGAAATACAATGTTTTCTGCAATGCTATAAGACAGTTTTTAATGTGTTAGAAGTTATATGCACAAAAACTTATGTTAGGACTTCAATGATCAAGATTGTCAGTTTACAGCTTTCTGAGTCCAGTAATGTTGAAATAGTGCTGCTGTTCAAATGAAGTGAAATCAAGCCCAAATCTGCTCAAAAGCTTTTCTCTCTATCAGAGTAAGCTGTTTCATTCAGTATTAAGTGCAAATCTTGGCAAACTGATAGATGCTTATGCCTTATGAAATACAATATTTTCTGCAATGCTGAAAGACAGTTTTTAATGTGTTAGAAGTTATATGCACAAAAACTAATGTTAGGACTTCAATGATCAAGATTGTCAGTTTACAGCTTTCTGAGTCCAGTAATGTTGAAATAGTGCTGCTGTTCAAATGAAGTGAAATCAAGCCCAAATCTGCTCAAAAGCTTTTCTCTCTATCAGAGTAAGCTGTTTCATTCAGTATTAAGTGCAAATCTTGCCAAACTGATAGATGCTTATGCCTTATGAAATACAATGTTTTCTGCAATGCTGTAAGACAGTTTTTAATGTGTTAGAAGTTATATGCACAAATACTAATGTTTGGACTTCAATGATCAAGATTGTCAGTTTACAGCTTTCTGAGTCCAGTAATGTTGAAATAGTGATTCTGTTCAAATGAAGTGAAACCAAGCCCAAATCTGCTCAAAAGCTTTTCTCTCTATCAGAGTAAGCTGTTTCATTCAGTATTAAGTGCAAATCTTGCCAAACTGATAGATGCTTATGCCTTATGAAATACAATGTTTTCTGCAATGCTGTAAGACAGTTTTTAATGTGTTAGAAGTTATATGCACAAATACTAATGTTTGGACTTCAATGATCAAGATTGTCAGTTTACAGCTTTCTGAGTCCAGTAATGTTGAAATAGTGATTCTGTTCAAATGAAGTGAAACCAAGCCCAAATCTGCTCAAAAGCTTTTCTCTCTATCAGAGTAAGCTGTTTCATTCAGTATTAAGTGCAAATCTTGCCAAACTGAAAGATGCTTATGCCTTATGAAATACAATGTTTTCTGCAATGCTGTAAGACAGTTTTTAATGTGTTAGAAGTTATATGCACAAAAACTAATGTTAGGACTTCAATGATCAAGATTGTCAGTTTTCAGCTTTCTGAGTCCAGTAATGTTGAAATAGTGATTCTGTTCAAATGAAGTGAAACCAAGCCCAAATCTGCTCAAAAGCTTTTCTCTCTATCAGAGTAAGCTGTTTCATTCAGTATTAAGTGCAAATCTTGCCAAACTGATAGATGCTTATGCCTTATGAAATACAATGTTTTCTGCAATGCTGTAAGACAGTTTTTAATGTGTTAGAAGTTATATGCACAAATACTAATGTTTGGACTTCAATGATCAAGATTGTCAGTTTACAGCTTTCTGAGTCCAGTAATGTTGAAATAGTGCTGCTGTTCAAATGAAGTGAAATCAAGCCCAAATCTGCTCAAAAGCTTTTCTCTCTATCAGAGTAAGCTGTTTCATTCAGTATTCAGTGCAAATCTTGCCAAACTGATAGATGCTTATGCCTTATGAAATACAATGTTTTCTGCAATGCTGTAAGACAGTTTTTAATGTGTTAGAAGTTATATGCACAAATACTAATGTTTGGACTTCAATGATCAAGATTGTCAGTTTACAGCTTTCTGAGTCCAGTAATGTTGAAATAGTGATTCTGTTCAAATGAAGTGAAACCAAGCCCAAATCTGCTCAAAAGCTTTTCTCTCTATCAGAGTAAGCTGTTTCATTCAGTATTAAGTGCAAATCTTGCCAAACTGATAGATGCTTATGCCTTATGAAATACAATGTTTTCTGCAATGCTGTAAGACAGTTTTTAATGTGTTAGAAGTTATATGCACAAAAACTTATGTTAGGACTTCAATGATCAAGATTGTCAGTTTTCAGCTTTCTGAGTCCAGTAATGTTGAAATAGTGATTCTGTTCAAATGAAGTGAAACCAAGCCCAAATCTGCTCAAAAGCTTATCTCTCTATCAGAGTAAGCTGTTTCATTCAGTATTAAGTGCAAATCTTGCCAAACTGATAGATGCTTATGCCTTATGAAATACAATGTTTTCTGCAATGCTGTAAGACAGTTTTTAATGTGTTAGAAGTTATATGCACAAATACTAATGTTTGGACTTCAATGATCAAGATTGTCAGTTTACAGCTTTCTGAGTCCAGTAATGTTGAAATAGTGCTGCTGTTCAAATGAAGTGAAATCAAGCCCAAATCTGCTCAAAAGCTTTTCTCTCTATCAGAGTAAGCTGTTTCATTCAGTATTAAGTGCAAATCTTGCCAAACTGATAGATGCTTATGCCTTATGAAATATAATGTTTTCTGCAATGCTGTAAGACAGTTTTTAATGTGTTAGAAGTTATATGCACAAAAAATTATGTTAGGACTTCAATGATCAAGATTGTCAGTTTACAGCTTTCTGAGTCCAGTAATGTTGAAATAGTACTGCTGTTCAAATGAAGTGAAATCAAGCCCAAATCTGCTCAAAAGCTTTTCTCTCTATCAGAGTAAGCTGTTTCATTCAGTATTCAGTGCAAATCTTGCCAAACTGAAAGATGTTTAAGCCTTATGAAATACAATGTTTTCTGCAATGCTGTAAGACAGTTTTTAATGTGTTAGAAGTTATATGCACAAAAATTTATGTTAGGACTTCAATGATCAAGATTGTCAGTTTACAGCTTTCTGAGTCCAGTAATGTTGCAATAGTGCTGCTGTTCAAATGAAGTGAAATCAAGCCCAAATCTGCTCAAAAGCTTTTCTCTCTATCAGAGTAAACTGTTTCATTCAGTATTAAGTGCAAATCTTGCCAAACTGATAGATGCTTATGCCTTATGAAATACAATGTTTTCTGCAATGCTGTAAGACAGTTTTTAATGTGTTAGAAGTTATATGCACAAAAACTTATGTTAGGACTTCAATGATCAAGATTGTCAGTTTACAGCTTTCTGAGTCCAGTAATGTTGAAATTGTGCTGCTGTTCAAATGAAGTGAAATCAAGCCCAAATCTGCTCAAAAGCTTTTCTCTCTATCAGAGTAAGCTGTTTCATTCAGTATTCAGTGCAAATCTTGCCAAACTGAAAGTTGTTTAAGCCTTATGAAATACAATGTTTTCTGCAATGCTGTAAGACAGTTTTTAATGTGTTAGAAGTTATATGCACAAAAACTTATGTTAGGACTTCAATGATCAAGATTGTCAGTTTACAGCTTTCTGAGTCCAGTAATGTTGAAATAGTGCTGCTGTTCAAATGAAGTGAAATCAAGCCCAAATCTGCTCAAAAGCTTTTCTCTATATCAGAGTAAGCTGTTTCATTCAGTATTAAGTGCAAATCTTGCCAAACTGATAGATGCTTATGCCTTATGAAATACAATGTTTTCTGCAATGCTGTAAGACAGTTTTTAATGTGTTAGAAGTTATATGCACAAAAACTAATGTTAGGACTTCAATGATCAAGATTGTCAGTTTTCAGCTTTCTGAGTCCAGTAATGTTGAAATAGTGATTCTGTTCAAATGAAGTGAAACCAAGCCCAAATCTGCTCAAAAGCTTTTCTCTCTATCAGAGTAAGCTGTTTCATTCAGTATTAAGTGCAAATCTTCCCAAACTGATAGATGCTTATGCCTTATGAAATACAATGTTTTCTGCAATGCTGTAAGACAGTTTTTAATGTGTTAGAAGTTATATGCACAAAAACTTATGTTAGGACTTCAATGATCAAGATTGTCAGTTTACAGCTTTCTGAGTCCAGTAATGTTGAAATAGTGATTCTGTTCAAATGAAGTGAAACCAAGCCCAAATCTGCTCAAAAGCTTTTCTCTCTATCAGAGTAAGCTGTTTCATTCAGTATTAAGTGCAAATCTTGCCAAACTGAAAGATGCTTATGCCTTATGAAATACAATGTTTTCTGCAATGCTGTAAGACAGTTTTTAATGTGTTAGAAGTTATATGCACAAAAACTAATGTTAGGACTTCAAAGATCAAGATTGTCAGTTTACAGCTTTCTGAGTCCAGTAATGTTGAAATAGTGCTGCTGTTCAAATGAAGTGAAATCAAGCCCAAATCTGCTCAAAAGCTTTTCTCTCTATCAGAGTAAGCTGTTTCATTCAGTATTAAGTGCAAATCTTGCCAAACTGATAGATGCTTATGCCTTATGAAATACAATGTTTTTTCTGCAATGCTGAAGGACAGTTTTTAATGTGTTAGAAGTTATATGCACAAAAACTTATGTTAGGACTTCAATGATCAAGATTGTCAGTTTTCAGCTTTCTGAGTCCAGTAATGTTGAAATAGTGATTCTGTTCAAATGAAGTGAAACCAAGCCCAAATCTGCTCAAAAGCTTTTCTCTCTATCAGAGTAAGCTGTTTCATTCAGTATTAAGTGCAAATCTTGCCAAACTGATAGATGCTTATGCCTTATGAAATACAATGTTTTCTGCAATGCTGTAAGACAGTTTTTAATGTGTTAGAAGTTATATGCACAAAAACTTATGTTAGGACTTCAATGATCAAGATTGTCAGTTTACAGCTTTCTGAGTCCAGTAATGTTGAAATAGTGCTGCTGTTCAAATGAAGTGAAATCAAGCCCAAATCTGCTCAAAAGCTTTTCTCTCTATCAGAGTAAGCTGTTTCATTCAGTATTAAGTGCAAATCTTGCCAAACTGATAGATGCTTATGCCTTATGAAATACAATGTTTTCTGCAATGCTGTAAGACAGTTTTTAATGTGTTAGAAGTTATATGCACAAAAACTAATGTTAGGACTTCAATGATCAAGATTGTCAGTTTACAGCTTTCTGAGTCCAGTAATGTTGAAATAGTGCTGCTGTTCAAATGAAGTGAAATCAAGCCCAAATCTGCTCAAAAGCTTTTCTCTCTATCAGAGTAAGCTGTTTCATTCAGTATTAAGTGCAAATCTTGCCAAACTGATAGATGCTTATGCCTTATGAAATACAATGTTTTCTGCAATGCTGTAAGACAGTTTTTAATGTGTTAGAAGTTATATGCACAAAAACTTATGTTAGGACTTCAATGATCAAGATTGTCAGTTTACAGCTTTCTGAGTCCAGTAATGTTGAAATAGTGATTCTGTTCAAATGAAGTGAAACCAAGCCCAAATCTGCTCAAAAGCTTTTCTCTCTATCAGAGTAAGCTGTTTCATTCAGTATTAAGTGCAAATCTTCCCAAACTGATAGATGCTTATGCCTTATGAAATACAATGTTTTCTGCAATGCTGTAAGACAGTTTTTAATGTGTTAGAAGTTATATGCACAAAAACTTATGTTAGGACTTCGATGATCAAGATTGTCAGTTTACAGCTTTCTGAGTCCAGTAATGTTGAAATAGTGATTCTGTTCAAATGAAGTGAAACCAAGCCCAAATCTGCTCAAAAGCTTTTCTCTCTATCAGAGTAAGCTGTTTCATTCAGTATTAAGTGCAAATCTTGCCAAACTGAAAGATGCTTATGCCTTATGAAATACAATGTTTTCTGCAATGCTGTAAGACAGTTTTTAATGTGTTAGAAGTTATATGCACAAAAACTAATGTTAGGACTTCAAAGATCAAGATTGTCAGTTTACAGCTTTCTGAGTCCAGTAATGTTGAAATAGTGCTGCTGTTCAAATGAAGTGAAATCAAGCCCAAATCTGCTCAAAAGCTTTTCTCTCTATCAGAGTAAGCTGTTTCATTCAGTATTAAGTGCAAATCTTGCCAAACTGATAGATGCTTATGCCTTATGAAATACAATGTTTTTTCTGCAATGCTGAAGGACAGTTTTTAATGTGTTAGAAGTTATATGCACAAAAACTTATGTTAGGACTTCAATGATCAAGATTGTCAGTTTTCAGCTTTCTGAGTCCAGTAATGTTGAAATAGTGATTCTGTTCAAATGAAGTGAAACCAAGCCCAAATCTGCTCAAAAGCTTTTCTCTCTATCAGAGTAAGCTGTTTCATTCAGTATTAAGTGCAAATCTTGCCAAACTGATAGATGCTTATGCCTTATGAAATACAATGTTTTCTGCAATGCTGTAAGACAGTTTTTAATGTGTTAGAAGTTATATGCACAAATACTAATGTTTGGACTTCAATGATCAAGATTGTTAGTTTACAGCTTTCTGAGTCCAGTAATGTTGAAATAGTGATTCTGTTCAAATGAAGTGAAACCAAGCCCAAATCTGCTCAAAAGCTTTTCTCTCTATCAGAGTAAGCTGTTTCATTCAGTATTAAGTGCAAATCTTGCCAAACTGATAGATGCTTATGCCTTATGAAATACAATGTTTTCTGCAATGCTGTAAGACAGTTTTTAATGTGTTAGAAGTTATATGCACAAAAACTAATGTTAGGACTTCAATGATCAAGATTGTCAGTTTTCAGCTTTCTGAGTCCAGTAATGTTGAAATAGTGATTCTGTTCAAATGAAGTGAAACCAAGCCCAAATCTGCTCAAAAGCTTTTCTCTCTATCAGAGTAAGCTGTTTCATTCAGTATTAAGTGCAAATCTTGCCAAACTGATAGATGCTTATGCCTTATGAAATACAATGTTTTCTGCAATGCTGTAAGACAGTTTTTAATGTGTTAGAAGTTATATGCACAAAAACTTATGTTAGGACTTCAATGATCAAGATTGTCAGTTTACAGCTTTCTGAGTCCAGTAATGTTGAAATAGTGATTCTGTTCAAATGAAGTGAAACCAAGCCCAAATCTGCTCAAAAGCTTTTCTCTCTATCAGAGTAAGCTGTTTCATTCAGTATTAAGTGCAAATCTTGCCAAACTGAAAGATGCTTATGCCTTATGAAATACAATGTTTTCTGCAATGCTGTAAGACAGTTTTTAATGTGTTAGAAGTTATATGCACAAAAACTAATGTTAGGACTTCAATGATCAAGATTGTCAGTTTACAGCTTTCTGAGTCCAGTAATGTTGAAATAGTGATTCTGTTCAAATGAAGTGAAACCAAGCCCAAATCTGCTCAAAAGCTTTTCTCTCTATCAGAGTAAGCTGTTTTATTCAGTATTAAGTGCAAATCTTGCCAAACTGATAGATGCTTATGCCTTATGAAATATAATGTTTTCTGCAATGCTGTAAGACAGTTTTTAATGTGTTAGAAGTTATATGCACAAAAAATTATGTTAGGACTTCAATGATCAAGATTGTCAGTTTACAGCTTTCTGAGTCCAGTAATGTTGAAATAGTGATTCTGTTCAAATGAAGTGAAACCAAGCCCAAATCTGCTCAAAAGCTTTTCTCTCTATCAGAGTAAGCTGTTTCATTCAGTATTCAGTGCAAATCTTGCCAAACTGAAAGTTGTTTAAGCCTTATGAAATACAATGTTTTCTGCAATGCTGTAAGACAGTTTTTAATGTGTTAGAAGTTATATGCACAAAAACTTATGTTAGGACTTCAATGATCAAGATTGTCAGTTTACAGCTTTCTGAGTCCAGTAATGTTGAAATAGTGCTGCTGTTCAAATGAAGTGAAATCAAGCCCAAATCTGCTCAAAAGCTTTTCTCTATATCAGAGTAAGCTGTTTCATTCAGTATTAAGTGCAAATCTTGCCAAACTGATAGATGCTTATGCCTTATGAAATACAATGTTTTCTGCAATGCTGTAAGACAGTTTTTAATGTGTTAGAAGTTATATGCACAAAAACTAATGTTAGGACTTCAATGATCAAGATTGTCAGTTTTCAGCTTTCTGAGTCCAGTAATGTTGAAATAGTGATTCTGTTCAAATGAAGTGAAACCAAGCCCAAATCTGCTCAAAAGCTTTTCTCTCTATCAGAGTAAGCTGTTTCATTCAGTATTAAGTGCAAATCTTCCCAAACTGATAGATGCTTATGCCTTATGAAATACAATGTTTTCTGCAATGCTGTAAGACAGTTTTTAATGTGTTAGAAGTTATATGCACAAAAACTTATGTTAGGACTTCAATGATCAAGATTGTCAGTTTACAGCTTTCTGAGTCCAGTAATGTTGAAATAGTGATTCTGTTCAAATGAAGTGAAACCAAGCCCAAATCTGCTCAAAAGCTTTTCTCTCTATCAGAGTAAGCTGTTTCATTCAGTATTAAGTGCAAATCTTGCCAAACTGATAGATGCTTATGCCTTATGAAATACAATGTTTTCTGCAATGCTGTAAGACAGTTTTTAATGTGTTAGAAGTTATATGCACAAATACTAATGTTTGGACTTCAATGATCAAGATTGTCAGTTTACAGCTTTCTGAGTCCAGTAATGTTGAAATAGTGATTCTGTTCAAATGAAGTGAAACCAAGCCCAAATCTGCTCAAAAGCTTTTCTCTCTATCAGAGTAAGCTGTTTCATTCAGTATTAAGTGCAAATCTTGCCAAACTGAAAGATGCTTATGCCTTATGAAATACAATGTTTTCTGCAATGCTGTAAGACAGTTTTTAATGTGTTAGAAGTTATATGCACAAAAACTAATGTTAGGACTTCAATGATCAAGATTGTCAGTTTTCAGCTTTCTGAGTCCAGTAATGTTGAAATAGTGATTCTGTTCAAATGAAGTGAAACCAAGCCCAAATCTGCTCAAAAGCTTTTCTCTCTATCAGAGTAAGCTGTTTCATTCAGTATTAAGTGCAAATCTTGCCAAACTGATAGATGCTTATGCCTTATGAAATACAATGTTTTCTGCAATGCTGTAAGACAGTTTTTAATGTGTTAGAAGTTATATGCACAAATACTAATGTTTGGACTTCAATGATCAAGATTGTCAGTTTACAGCTTTCTGAGTCCAGTAATGTTGAAATAGTGCTGCTGTTCAAATGAAGTGAAATCAAGCCCAAATCTGCTCAAAAGCTTTTCTCTCTATCAGAGTAAGCTGTTTCATTCAGTATTCAGTGCAAATCTTGCCAAACTGATAGATGCTTATGCCTTATGAAATACAATGTTTTCTGCAATGCTGTAAGACAGTTTTTAATGTGTTAGAAGTTATATGCACAAATACTAATGTTTGGACTTCAATGATCAAGATTGTCAGTTTACAGCTTTCTGAGTCCAGTAATGTTGAAATAGTGATTCTGTTCAAATGAAGTGAAACCAAGCCCAAATCTGCTCAAAAGCTTTTCTCTCTATCAGAGTAAGCTGTTTCATTCAGTATTAAGTGCAAATCTTGCCAAACTGATAGATGCTTATGCCTTATGAAATACAATGTTTTCTGCAATGCTGTAAGACAGTTTTTAATGTGTTAGAAGTTATATGCACAAAAACTTATGTTAGGACTTCAATGATCAAGATTGTCAGTTTTCAGCTTTCTGAGTCCAGTAATGTTGAAATAGTGATTCTGTTCAAATGAAGTGAAACCAAGCCCAAATCTGCTCAAAAGCTTATCTCTCTATCAGAGTAAGCTGTTTCATTCAGTATTAAGTGCAAATCTTGCCAAACTGATAGATGCTTATGCCTTATGAAATACAATGTTTTCTGCAATGCTGTAAGACAGTTTTTAATGTGTTAGAAGTTATATGCACAAATACTAATGTTTGGACTTCAATGATCAAGATTGTCAGTTTACAGCTTTCTGAGTCCAGTAATGTTGAAATAGTGCTGCTGTTCAAATGAAGTGAAATCAAGCCCAAATCTGCTCAAAAGCTTTTCTCTCTATCAGAGTAAGCTGTTTCATTCAGTATTAAGTGCAAATCTTGCCAAACTGATAGATGCTTATGCCTTATGAAATATAATGTTTTCTGCAATGCTGTAAGACAGTTTTTAATGTGTTAGAAGTTATATGCACAAAAAATTATGTTAGGACTTCAATGATCAAGATTGTCAGTTTACAGCTTTCTGAGTCCAGTAATGTTGAAATAGTGCTGCTGTTCAAATGAAGTGAAATCAAGCCCAAATCTGCTCAAAAGCTTTTCTCTCTATCAGAGTAAGCTGTTTCATTCAGTATTCAGTGCAAATCTTGCCAAACTGAAAGATGTTTAAGCCTTATGAAATACAATGTTTTCTGCAATGCTGTAAGACAGTTTTTAATGTGTTAGAAGTTATATGCACAAAAATTTATGTTAGGACTTCAATGATCAAGATTGTCAGTTTACAGCTTTCTGAGTCCAGTAATGTTGCAATAGTGCTGCTGTTCAAATGAAGTGAAATCAAGCCCAAATCTGCTCAAAAGCTTTTCTCTCTATCAGAGTAAACTGTTTCATTCAGTATTAAGTGCAAATCTTGCCAAACTGATAGATGCTTATGCCTTATGAAATACAATGTTTTCTGCAATGCTGTAAGACAGTTTTTAATGTGTTAGAAGTTATATGCACAAAAACTTATGTTAGGACTTCAATGATCAAGATTGTCAGTTTACAGCTTTCTGAGTCCAGTAATGTTGAAATTGTGCTGCTGTTCAAATGAAGTGAAATCAAGCCCAAATCTGCTCAAAAGCTTTTCTCTCTATCAGAGTAAGCTGTTTCATTCAGTATTCAGTGCAAATCTTGCCAAACTGAAAGTTGTTTAAGCCTTATGAAATACAATGTTTTCTGCAATGCTGTAAGACAGTTTTTAATGTGTTAGAAGTTATATGCACAAAAACTTATGTTAGGACTTCAATGATCAAGATTGTCAGTTTACAGCTTTCTGAGTCCAGTAATGTTGAAATAGTGCTGCTGTTCAAATGAAGTGAAATCAAGCCCAAATCTGCTCAAAAGCTTTTCTCTATATCAGAGTAAGCTGTTTCATTCAGTATTAAGTGCAAATCTTGCCAAACTGATAGATGCTTATGCCTTATGAAATACAATGTTTTCTGCAATGCTGTAAGACAGTTTTTAATGTGTTAGAAGTTATATGCACAAAAACTAATGTTAGGACTTCAATGATCAAGATTGTCAGTTTTCAGCTTTCTGAGTCCAGTAATGTTGAAATAGTGATTCTGTTCAAATGAAGTGAAACCAAGCCCAAATCTGCTCAAAAGCTTTTCTCTCTATCAGAGTAAGCTGTTTCATTCAGTATTAAGTGCAAATCTTCCCAAACTGATAGATGCTTATGCCTTATGAAATACAATGTTTTCTGCAATGCTGTAAGACAGTTTTTAATGTGTTAGAAGTTATATGCACAAAAACTTATGTTAGGACTTCAATGATCAAGATTGTCAGTTTACAGCTTTCTGAGTCCAGTAATGTTGAAATAGTGATTCTGTTCAAATGAAGTGAAACCAAGCCCAAATCTGCTCAAAAGCTTTTCTCTCTATCAGAGTAAGCTGTTTCATTCAGTATTAAGTGCAAATCTTGCCAAACTGAAAGATGCTTATGCCTTATGAAATACAATGTTTTCTGCAATGCTGTAAGACAGTTTTTAATGTGTTAGAAGTTATATGCACAAAAACTAATGTTAGGACTTCAAAGATCAAGATTGTCAGTTTACAGCTTTCTGAGTCCAGTAATGTTGAAATAGTGCTGCTGTTCAAATGAAGTGAAATCAAGCCCAAATCTGCTCAAAAGCTTTTCTCTCTATCAGAGTAAGCTGTTTCATTCAGTATTAAGTGCAAATCTTGCCAAACTGATAGATGCTTATGCCTTATGAAATACAATGTTTTTTCTGCAATGCTGAAGGACAGTTTTTAATGTGTTAGAAGTTATATGCACAAAAACTTATGTTAGGACTTCAATGATCAAGATTGTCAGTTTTCAGCTTTCTGAGTCCAGTAATGTTGAAATAGTGATTCTGTTCAAATGAAGTGAAACCAAGCCCAAATCTGCTCAAAAGCTTTTCTCTCTATCAGAGTAAGCTGTTTCATTCAGTATTAAGTGCAAATCTTGCCAAACTGATAGATGCTTATGCCTTATGAAATACAATGTTTTCTGCAATGCTGTAAGACAGTTTTTAATGTGTTAGAAGTTATATGCACAAAAACTTATGTTAGGACTTCAATGATCAAGATTGTCAGTTTACAGCTTTCTGAGTCCAGTAATGTTGAAATAGTGCTGCTGTTCAAATGAAGTGAAATCAAGCCCAAATCTGCTCAAAAGCTTTTCTCTCTATCAGAGTAAGCTGTTTCATTCAGTATTAAGTGCAAATCTTGCCAAACTGATAGATGCTTATGCCTTATGAAATACAATGTTTTCTGCAATGCTGTAAGACAGTTTTTAATGTGTTAGAAGTTATATGCACAAAAACTAATGTTAGGACTTCAATGATCAAGATTGTCAGTTTACAGCTTTCTGAGTCCAGTAATTTTGAAATAGTGATTCTGTTCAAATGAAGTGAAACCAAGCCCAAATCTGCTCAAAAGCTTTTCTCTCTATCAGAGTAAGCTGTTTCATTCAGTATTAAGTGCAAATCTTGCCAAACTGAAAGATGCTTATGCCTTATGAAATACAATGTTTTCTGCAATGCTGTAAGACAGTTTTTAATGTGTTAGAAGTTATATGCACAAAAACTAATGTTAGGACTTCAAAGATCAAGATTGTCAGTTTACAGCTTTCTGAGTCCAGTAATGTTGAAATAGTGCTGCTGTTCAAATGAAGTGAAATCAAGCCCAAATCTGCTCAAAAGCTTTTCTCTCTATCAGAGTAAGCTGTTTCATTCAGTATTAAGTGCAAATCTTGCCAAACTGATAGATGCTTATGCCTTATGAAATACAATGTTTTCTGCAATGCTGTAAGACAGTTTTTAATGTGTTAGAAGTTATATGCACAAAAACTAATGTTAGGACTTCAATGATCAAGATTGTCAGTTTACAGCTTTCTGAGTCCAGTAATGTTGAAATAGTGATTCTGTTCAAATGAAGTGAAACCAAGCCCAAATCTGCTCAAAAGCTTTTCTCTCTATCAGAGTAAGCTGTTTCATTCAGTATTAAGTGCAAATCTTGCCAAACTGATAGATGCTTATGCCTTATGAAATATAATGTTTTCTGCAATGCTGTAAGACAGTTTTTAATGTGTTAGAAGTTATATGCACAAAAAATTATGTTAGGACTTCAATGATCAAGATTGTCAGTTTACAGCTTTCTGAGTCCAGTAATGTTGAAATAGTGATTCTGTTCAAATGAAGTGAAACCAAGCCCAAATCTGCTCAAAAGCTTTTCTCTCTATCAGAGTAAGCTGTTTCATTCAGTATTCAGTGCAAATCTTGCCAAACTGAAAGTTGTTTAAGCCTTATGAAATACAATGTTTTCTGCAATGCTGTAAGACAGTTTTTAATGTGTTAGAAGTTATATGCACAAAAACTTATGTTAGGACTTCAATGATCAAGATTGTCAGTTTACAGCTTTCTGAGTCCAGTAATGTTGAAATAGTGCTGCTGTTCAAATGAAGTGAAATCAAGCCCAAATCTGCTCAAAAGCTTTTCTCTATATCAGAGTAAGCTGTTTCATTCAGTATTCAGTGCAAATCTTGCCAAACTGATAGATGCTTATGCCTTATGAAATACAATGTTTTCTGCAATGCTGTAAGACAGTTTTTAATGTGTTAGAAGTTATATGCACAAATACTAATGTTTGGACTTCAATGATCAAGATTGTCAGTTTACAGCTTTCTGAGTCCAGTAATGTTGAAATAGTGATTCTGTTCAAATGAAGTGAAACCAAGCCCAAATCTGCTCAAAAGCTTTTCTCTCTATCAGAGTAAGCTGTTTCATTCAGTATTAAGTGCAAATCTTGCCAAACTGATAGATGCTTATGCCTTATGAAATACAATGTTTTCTGCAATGCTGTAAGACAGTTTTTAATGTGTTAGAAGTTATATGCACAAAAACTTATGTTAGGACTTCAATGATCAAGATTGTCAGTTTTCAGCTTTCTGAGTCCAGTAATGTTGAAATAGTGATTCTGTTCAAATGAAGTGAAACCAAGCCCAAATCTGCTCAAAAGCTTATCTCTCTATCAGAGTAAGCTGTTTCATTCAGTATTAAGTGCAAATCTTGCCAAACTGATAGATGCTTATGCCTTATGAAATACAATGTTTTCTGCAATGCTGTAAGACAGTTTTTAATGTGTTAGAAGTTATATGCACAAATACTAATGTTTGGACTTCAATGATCAAGATTGTCAGTTTACAGCTTTCTGAGTCCAGTAATGTTGAAATAGTGCTGCTGTTCAAATGAAGTGAAATCAAGCCCAAATCTGCTCAAAAGCTTTTCTCTCTATCAGAGTAAGCTGTTTCATTCAGTATTAAGTGCAAATCTTGCCAAACTGATAGATGCTTATGCCTTATGAAATATAATGTTTTCTGCAATGCTGTAAGACAGTTTTTAATGTGTTAGAAGTTATATGCACAAAAAATTATGTTAGGACTTCAATGATCAAGATTGTCAGTTTACAGCTTTCTGAGTCCAGTAATGTTGAAATAGTGCTGCTGTTCAAATGAAGTGAAATCAAGCCCAAATCTGCTCAAAAGCTTTTCTCTCTATCAGAGTAAGCTGTTTCATTCAGTATTCAGTGCAAATCTTGCCAAACTGAAAGATGTTTAAGCCTTATGAAATACAATGTTTTCTGCAATGCTGTAAGACAGTTTTTAATGTGTTAGAAGTTATATGCACAAAAATTTATGTTAGGACTTCAATGATCAAGATTGTCAGTTTACAGCTTTCTGAGTCCAGTAATGTTGCAATAGTGCTGCTGTTCAAATGAAGTGAAATCAAGCCCAAATCTGCTCAAAAGCTTTTCTCTCTATCAGAGTAAACTGTTTCATTCAGTATTAAGTGCAAATCTTGCCAAACTGATAGATGCTTATGCCTTATGAAATACAATGTTTTCTGCAATGCTGTAAGACAGTTTTTAATGTGTTAGAAGTTATATGCACAAAAACTTATGTTAGGACTTCAATGATCAAGATTGTCAGTTTACAGCTTTCTGAGTCCAGTAATGTTGAAATTGTGCTGCTGTTCAAATGAAGTGAAATCAAGCCCAAATCTGCTCAAAAGCTTTTCTCTCTATCAGAGTAAGCTGTTTCATTCAGTATTCAGTGCAAATCTTGCCAAACTGAAAGTTGTTTAAGCCTTATGAAATACAATGTTTTCTGCAATGCTGTAAGACAGTTTTTAATGTGTTAGAAGTTATATGCACAAAAACTTATGTTAGGACTTCAATGATCAAGATTGTCAGTTTACAGCTTTCTGAGTCCAGTAATGTTGAAATAGTGCTGCTGTTCAAATGAAGTGAAATCAAGCCCAAATCTGCTCAAAAGCTTTTCTCTATATCAGAGTAAGCTGTTTCATTCAGTATTAAGTGCAAATCTTGCCAAACTGATAGATGCTTATGCCTTATGAAATACAATGTTTTCTGCAATGCTGTAAGACAGTTTTTAATGTGTTAGAAGTTATATGCACAAAAACTAATGTTAGGACTTCAATGATCAAGATTGTCAGTTTTCAGCTTTCTGAGTCCAGTAATGTTGAAATAGTGATTCTGTTCAAATGAAGTGAAACCAAGCCCAAATCTGCTCAAAAGCTTTTCTCTCTATCAGAGTAAGCTGTTTCATTCAGTATTAAGTGCAAATCTTCCCAAACTGATAGATGCTTATGCCTTATGAAATACAATGTTTTCTGCAATGCTGTAAGACAGTTTTTAATGTGTTAGAAGTTATATGCACAAAAACTTATGTTAGGACTTCAATGATCAAGATTGTCAGTTTACAGCTTTCTGAGTCCAGTAATGTTGAAATAGTGATTCTGTTCAAATGAAGTGAAACCAAGCCCAAATCTGCTCAAAAGCTTTTCTCTCTATCAGAGTAAGCTGTTTCATTCAGTATTAAGTGCAAATCTTGCCAAACTGAAAGATGCTTATGCCTTATGAAATACAATGTTTTCTGCAATGCTGTAAGACAGTTTTTAATGTGTTAGAAGTTATATGCACAAAAACTAATGTTAGGACTTCAAAGATCAAGATTGTCAGTTTACAGCTTTCTGAGTCCAGTAATGTTGAAATAGTGCTGCTGTTCAAATGAAGTGAAATCAAGCCCAAATCTGCTCAAAAGCTTTTCTCTCTATCAGAGTAAGCTGTTTCATTCAGTATTAAGTGCAAATCTTGCCAAACTGATAGATGCTTATGCCTTATGAAATACAATGTTTTTTCTGCAATGCTGAAGGACAGTTTTTAATGTGTTAGAAGTTATATGCACAAAAACTTATGTTAGGACTTCAATGATCAAGATTGTCAGTTTTCAGCTTTCTGAGTCCAGTAATGTTGAAATAGTGATTCTGTTCAAATGAAGTGAAACCAAGCCCAAATCTGCTCAAAAGCTTTTCTCTCTATCAGAGTAAGCTGTTTCATTCAGTATTAAGTGCAAATCTTGCCAAACTGATAGATGCTTATGCCTTATGAAATACAATGTTTTCTGCAATGCTGTAAGACAGTTTTTAATGTGTTAGAAGTTATATGCACAAAAACTTATGTTAGGACTTCAATGATCAAGATTGTCAGTTTACAGCTTTCTGAGTCCAGTAATGTTGAAATAGTGCTGCTGTTCAAATGAAGTGAAATCAAGCCCAAATCTGCTCAAAAGCTTTTCTCTCTATCAGAGTAAGCTGTTTCATTCAGTATTAAGTGCAAATCTTGCCAAACTGATAGATGCTTATGCCTTATGAAATACAATGTTTTCTGCAATGCTGTAAGACAGTTTTTAATGTGTTAGAAGTTATATGCACAAAAACTAATGTTAGGACTTCAATGATCAAGATTGTCAGTTTACAGCTTTCTGAGTCCAGTAATTTTGAAATAGTGATTCTGTTCAAATGAAGTGAAACCAAGCCCAAATCTGCTCAAAAGCTTTTCTCTCTATCAGAGTAAGCTGTTTCATTCAGTATTAAGTGCAAATCTTGCCAAACTGAAAGATGCTTATGCCTTATGAAATACAATGTTTTCTGCAATGCTGTAAGACAGTTTTTAATGTGTTAGAAGTTATATGCACAAAAACTAATGTTAGGACTTCAAAGATCAAGATTGTCAGTTTACAGCTTTCTGAGTCCAGTAATGTTGAAATAGTGCTGCTGTTCAAATGAAGTGAAATCAAGCCCAAATCTGCTCAAAAGCTTTTCTCTCTATCAGAGTAAGCTGTTTCATTCAGTATTAAGTGCAAATCTTGCCAAACTGATAGATGCTTATGCCTTATGAAATACAATGTTTTCTGCAATGCTGTAAGACAGTTTTTAATGTGTTAGAAGTTATATGCACAAAAACTAATGTTAGGACTTCAATGATCAAGATTGTCAGTTTACAGCTTTCTGAGTCCAGTAATGTTGAAATAGTGATTCTGTTCAAATGAAGTGAAACCAAGCCCAAATCTGCTCAAAAGCTTTTCTCTCTATCAGAGTAAGCTGTTTCATTCAGTATTAAGTGCAAATCTTGCCAAACTGATAGATGCTTATGCCTTATGAAATATAATGTTTTCTGCAATGCTGTAAGACAGTTTTTAATGTGTTAGAAGTTATATGCACAAAAAATTATGTTAGGACTTCAATGATCAAGATTGTCAGTTTACAGCTTTCTGAGTCCAGTAATGTTGAAATAGTGATTCTGTTCAAATGAAGTGAAACCAAGCCCAAATCTGCTCAAAAGCTTTTCTCTCTATCAGAGTAAGCTGTTTCATTCAGTATTCAGTGCAAATCTTGCCAAACTGAAAGTTGTTTAAGCCTTATGAAATACAATGTTTTCTGCAATGCTGTAAGACAGTTTTTAATGTGTTAGAAGTTATATGCACAAAAACTTATGTTAGGACTTCAATGATCAAGATTGTCAGTTTACAGCTTTCTGAGTCCAGTAATGTTGAAATAGTGCTGCTGTTCAAATGAAGTGAAATCAAGCCCAAATCTGCTCAAAAGCTTTTCTCTATATCAGAGTAAGCTGTTTCATTCAGTATTAAGTGCAAATCTTGCCAAACTGATAGATGCTTATGCCTTATGAAATACAATGTTTTCTGCAATGCTGTAAGACAGTTTTTAATGTGTTAGAAGTTATATGCACAAAAACTAATGTTAGGACTTCAATGATCAAGATTGTCAGTTTTCAGCTTTCTGAGTCCAGTAATGTTGAAATAGTGATTCTGTTCAAATGAAGTGAAACCAAGCCCAAATCTGCTCAAAAGCTTTTCTCTCTATCAGAGTAAGCTGTTTCATTCAGTATTAAGTGCAAATCTTCCCAAACTGATAGATGCTTATGCCTTATGAAATACAATGTTTTCTGCAATGCTGTAAGACAGTTTTTAATGTGTTAGAAGTTATATGCACAAAAACTTATGTTAGGACTTCAATGATCAAGATTGTCAGTTTACAGCTTTCTGAGTCCAGTAATGTTGAAATAGTGATTCTGTTCAAATGAAGTGAAACCAAGCCCAAATCTGCTCAAAAGCTTTTCTCTCTATCAGAGTAAGCTGTTTCATTCAGTATTAAGTGCAAATCTTGCCAAACTGAAAGATGCTTATGCCTTATGAAATACAATGTTTTCTGCAATGCTGTAAGACAGTTTTTAATGTGTTAGAAGTTATATGCACAAAAACTAATGTTAGGACTTCAAAGATCAAGATTGTCAGTTTACAGCTTTCTGAGTCCAGTAATGTTGAAATAGTGCTGCTGTTCAAATGAAGTGAAATCAAGCCCAAATCTGCTCAAAAGCTTTTCTCTCTATCAGAGTAAGCTGTTTCATTCAGTATTAAGTGCAAATCTTGCCAAACTGATAGATGCTTATGCCTTATGAAATACAATGTTTTTTCTGCAATGCTGAAGGACAGTTTTTAATGTGTTAGAAGTTATATGCACAAAAACTTATGTTAGGACTTCAATGATCAAGATTGTCAGTTTTCAGCTTTCTGAGTCCAGTAATGTTGAAATAGTGATTCTGTTCAAATGAAGTGAAACCAAGCCCAAATCTGCTCAAAAGCTTTTCTCTCTATCAGAGTAAGCTGTTTCATTCAGTATTAAGTGCAAATCTTGCCAAACTGATAGATGCTTATGCCTTATGAAATACAATGTTTTCTGCAATGCTGTAAGACAGTTTTTAATGTGTTAGAAGTTATATGCACAAAAACTTATGTTAGGACTTCAATGATCAAGATTGTCAGTTTACAGCTTTCTGAGTCCAGTAATGTTGAAATAGTGCTGCTGTTCAAATGAAGTGAAATCAAGCCCAAATCTGCTCAAAAGCTTTTCTCTCTATCAGAGTAAGCTGTTTCATTCAGTATTAAGTGCAAATCTTGCCAAACTGATAGATGCTTATGCCTTATGAAATACAATGTTTTCTGCAATGCTGTAAGACAGTTTTTAATGTGTTAGAAGTTATATGCACAAAAACTAATGTTAGGACTTCAATGATCAAGATTGTCAGTTTACAGCTTTCTGAGTCCAGTAATGTTGAAATAGTGCTGCTGTTCAAATGAAGTGAAATCAAGCCCAAATCTGCTCAAAAGCTTTTCTCTCTATCAGAGTAAGCTGTTTCATTCAGTATTAAGTGCAAATCTTGCCAAACTGATAGATGCTTATGCCTTATGAAATACAATGTTTTCTGCAATGCTGTAAGACAGTTTTTAATGTGTTAGAAGTTATATGCACAAAAACTTATGTTAGGACTTCAATGATCAAGATTGTCAGTTTACAGCTTTCTGAGTCCAGTAATGTTGAAATAGTGATTCTGTTCAAATGAAGTGAAACCAAGCCCAAATCTGCTCAAAAGCTTTTCTCTCTATCAGAGTAAGCTGTTTCATTCAGTATTAAGTGCAAATCTTCCCAAACTGATAGATGCTTATGCCTTATGAAATACAATGTTTTCTGCAATGCTGTAAGACAGTTTTTAATGTGTTAGAAGTTATATGCACAAAAACTTATGTTAGGACTTCGATGATCAAGATTGTCAGTTTACAGCTTTCTGAGTCCAGTAATGTTGAAATAGTGATTCTGTTCAAATGAAGTGAAACCAAGCCCAAATCTGCTCAAAAGCTTTTCTCTCTATCAGAGTAAGCTGTTTCATTCAGTATTAAGTGCAAATCTTGCCAAACTGAAAGATGCTTATGCCTTATGAAATACAATGTTTTCTGCAATGCTGTAAGACAGTTTTTAATGTGTTAGAAGTTATATGCACAAAAACTAATGTTAGGACTTCAAAGATCAAGATTGTCAGTTTACAGCTTTCTGAGTCCAGTAATGTTGAAATAGTGCTGCTGTTCAAATGAAGTGAAATCAAGCCCAAATCTGCTCAAAAGCTTTTCTCTCTATCAGAGTAAGCTGTTTCATTCAGTATTAAGTGCAAATCTTGCCAAACTGATAGATGCTTATGCCTTATGAAATACAATGTTTTTTCTGCAATGCTGAAGGACAGTTTTTAATGTGTTAGAAGTTATATGCACAAAAACTTATGTTAGGACTTCAATGATCAAGATTGTCAGTTTTCAGCTTTCTGAGTCCAGTAATGTTGAAATAGTGCTGCTGTTCAAATGAAGTGAAATCAAGCCCAAATCTGCTCAAAAGCTTTTCTCTCTATCAGAGTAAGCTGTTTCATTCAGTATTGAGTGCAAATCTTGCCAAACTGATAGATGCTTATGCCTTATGAAATACAATGTTTTCTGCAATGCTGTAAGACAGTTTTTAATGTGTTAGAAGTTATATGCACAAAAACTTATGTTAGGACTTCAATGATCAAGATTGTCAGTTTACAGCTTTCTGAGTCCAGTAATGTTGAAATAGTGCTGCTGTTCAAATGAAGTGAAATCAAGCCCAAATCTGCTCAAAAGCTTTTCTCTCTATCAGAGTAAGCTGTTTCATTCAGTATTAAGTGCAAATCTTGCCAAACTGATAGATGCTTATGCCTTATGAAATACAATGTTTTCTGCAATGCTGTAAGACAGTTTTTAATGTGTTAGAAGTTATATGCACAAAAACTAATGTTAGGACTTCAATGATCAAGATTGTCAGTTTACAGCTTTCTGAGTCCAGTAATTTTGAAATAGTGATTCTGTTCAAATGAAGTGAAACCAAGCCCAAATCTGCTCAAAAGCTTTTCTCTCTATCAGAGTAAGCTGTTTCATTCAGTATTAAGTGCAAATCTTGCCAAACTGAAAGATGCTTATGCCTTATGAAATACAATGTTTTCTGCAATGCTGTAAGACAGTTTTTAATGTGTTAGAAGTTATATGCACAAAAACTAATGTTAGGACTTCAAAGATCAAGATTGTCAGTTTACAGCTTTCTGAGTCCAGTAATGTTGAAATAGTGCTGCTGTTCAAATGAAGTGAAATCAAGCCCAAATCTGCTCAAAAGCTTTTCTCTCTATCAGAGTAAGCTGTTTCATTCAGTATTAAGTGCAAATCTTGCCAAACTGATAGATGCTTATGCCTTATGAAATACAATGTTTTCTGCAATGCTGTAAGACAGTTTTTAATGTGTTAGAAGTTATATGCACAAAAACTAATGTTAGGACTTCAATGATCAAGATTGTCAGTTTACAGCTTTCTGAGTCCAGTAATGTTGAAATAGTGATTCTGTTCAAATGAAGTGAAACCAAGCCCAAATCTGCTCAAAAGCTTTTCTCTCTATCAGAGTAAGCTGTTTCATTCAGTATTAAGTGCAAATCTTGCCAAACTGATAGATGCTTATGCCTTATGAAATATAATGTTTTCTGCAATGCTGTAAGACAGTTTTTAATGTGTTAGAAGTTATATGCACAAAAAATTATGTTAGGACTTCAATGATCAAGATTGTCAGTTTACAGCTTTCTGAGTCCAGTAATGTTGAAATAGTGATTCTGTTCAAATGAAGTGAAACCAAGCCCAAATCTGCTCAAAAGCTTTTCTCTCTATCAGAGTAAGCTGTTTCATTCAGTATTCAGTGCAAATCTTGCCAAACTGAAAGTTGTTTAAGCCTTATGAAATACAATGTTTTCTGCAATGCTGTAAGACAGTTTTTAATGTGTTAGAAGTTATATGCACAAAAACTTATGTTAGGACTTCAATGATCAAGATTGTCAGTTTACAGCTTTCTGAGTCCAGTAATGTTGAAATAGTGCTGCTGTTCAAATGAAGTGAAATCAAGCCCAAATCTGCTCAAAAGCTTTTCTCTATATCAGAGTAAGCTGTTTCATTCAGTATTAAGTGCAAATCTTGCCAAACTGATAGATGCTTATGCCTTATGAAATACAATGTTTTCTGCAATGCTGTAAGACAGTTTTTAATGTGTTAGAAGTTATATGCACAAAAACTAATGTTAGGACTTCAATGATCAAGATTGTCAGTTTTCAGCTTTCTGAGTCCAGTAATGTTGAAATAGTGATTCTGTTCAAATGAAGTGAAACCAAGCCCAAATCTGCTCAAAAGCTTTTCTCTCTATCAGAGTAAGCTGTTTCATTCAGTATTAAGTGCAAATCTTCCCAAACTGATAGATGCTTATGCCTTATGAAATACAATGTTTTCTGCAATGCTGTAAGACAGTTTTTAATGTGTTAGAAGTTATATGCACAAAAACTTATGTTAGGACTTCAATGATCAAGATTGTCAGTTTACAGCTTTCTGAGTCCAGTAATGTTGAAATAGTGATTCTGTTCAAATGAAGTGAAACCAAGCCCAAATCTGCTCAAAAGCTTTTCTCTCTATCAGAGTAAGCTGTTTCATTCAGTATTAAGTGCAAATCTTGCCAAACTGAAAGATGCTTATGCCTTATGAAATACAATGTTTTCTGCAATGCTGTAAGACAGTTTTTAATGTGTTAGAAGTTATATGCACAAAAACTAATGTTAGGACTTCAAAGATCAAGATTGTCAGTTTACAGCTTTCTGAGTCCAGTAATGTTGAAATAGTGCTGCTGTTCAAATGAAGTGAAATCAAGCCCAAATCTGCTCAAAAGCTTTTCTCTCTATCAGAGTAAGCTGTTTCATTCAGTATTAAGTGCAAATCTTGCCAAACTGATAGATGCTTATGCCTTATGAAATACAATGTTTTTTCTGCAATGCTGAAGGACAGTTTTTAATGTGTTAGAAGTTATATGCACAAAAACTTATGTTAGGACTTCAATGATCAAGATTGTCAGTTTTCAGCTTTCTGAGTCCAGTAATGTTGAAATAGTGATTCTGTTCAAATGAAGTGAAACCAAGCCCAAATCTGCTCAAAAGCTTTTCTCTCTATCAGAGTAAGCTGTTTCATTCAGTATTAAGTGCAAATCTTGCCAAACTGATAGATGCTTATGCCTTATGAAATACAATGTTTTCTGCAATGCTGTAAGACAGTTTTTAATGTGTTAGAAGTTATATGCACAAAAACTTATGTTAGGACTTCAATGATCAAGATTGTCAGTTTACAGCTTTCTGAGTCCAGTAATGTTGAAATAGTGCTGCTGTTCAAATGAAGTGAAATCAAGCCCAAATCTGCTCAAAAGCTTTTCTCTCTATCAGAGTAAGCTGTTTCATTCAGTATTAAGTGCAAATCTTGCCAAACTGATAGATGCTTATGCCTTATGAAATACAATGTTTTCTGCAATGCTGTAAGACAGTTTTTAATGTGTTAGAAGTTATATGCACAAAAACTAATGTTAGGACTTCAATGATCAAGATTGTCAGTTTACAGCTTTCTGAGTCCAGTAATGTTGAAATAGTGCTGCTGTTCAAATGAAGTGAAATCAAGCCCAAATCTGCTCAAAAGCTTTTCTCTCTATCAGAGTAAGCTGTTTCATTCAGTATTAAGTGCAAATCTTGCCAAACTGATAGATGCTTATGCCTTATGAAATACAATGTTTTCTGCAATGCTGTAAGACAGTTTTTAATGTGTTAGAAGTTATATGCACAAAAACTTATGTTAGGACTTCAATGATCAAGATTGTCAGTTTACAGCTTTCTGAGTCCAGTAATGTTGAAATAGTGATTCTGTTCAAATGAAGTGAAACCAAGCCCAAATCTGCTCAAAAGCTTTTCTCTCTATCAGAGTAAGCTGTTTCATTCAGTATTAAGTGCAAATCTTCCCAAACTGATAGATGCTTATGCCTTATGAAATACAATGTTTTCTGCAATGCTGTAAGACAGTTTTTAATGTGTTAGAAGTTATATGCACAAAAACTTATGTTAGGACTTCGATGATCAAGATTGTCAGTTTACAGCTTTCTGAGTCCAGTAATGTTGAAATAGTGATTCTGTTCAAATGAAGTGAAACCAAGCCCAAATCTGCTCAAAAGCTTTTCTCTCTATCAGAGTAAGCTGTTTCATTCAGTATTAAGTGCAAATCTTGCCAAACTGAAAGATGCTTATGCCTTATGAAATACAATGTTTTCTGCAATGCTGTAAGACAGTTTTTAATGTGTTAGAAGTTATATGCACAAAAACTAATGTTAGGACTTCAAAGATCAAGATTGTCAGTTTACAGCTTTCTGAGTCCAGTAATGTTGAAATAGTGCTGCTGTTCAAATGAAGTGAAATCAAGCCCAAATCTGCTCAAAAGCTTTTCTCTCTATCAGAGTAAGCTGTTTCATTCAGTATTAAGTGCAAATCTTGCCAAACTGATAGATGCTTATGCCTTATGAAATACAATGTTTTTTCTGCAATGCTGAAGGACAGTTTTTAATGTGTTAGAAGTTATATGCACAAAAACTTATGTTAGGACTTCAATGATCAAGATTGTCAGTTTTCAGCTTTCTGAGTCCAGTAATGTTGAAATAGTGATTCTGTTCAAATGAAGTGAAACCAAGCCCAAATCTGCTCAAAAGCTTTTCTCTCTATCAGAGTAAGCTGTTTCATTCAGTATTAAGTGCAAATCTTGCCAAACTGATAGATGCTTATGCCTTATGAAATACAATGTTTTCTGCAATGCTGTAAGACAGTTTTTAATGTGTTAGAAGTTATATGCACAAATACTAATGTTTGGACTTCAATGATCAAGATTGTTAGTTTACAGCTTTCTGAGTCCAGTAATGTTGAAATAGTGATTCTGTTCAAATGAAGTGAAACCAAGCCCAAATCTGCTCAAAAGCTTTTCTCTCTATCAGAGTAAGCTGTTTCATTCAGTATTAAGTGCAAATCTTGCCAAACTGATAGATGCTTATGCCTTATGAAATACAATGTTTTCTGCAATGCTGTAAGACAGTTTTTAATGTGTTAGAAGTTATATGCACAAAAACTAATGTTAGGACTTCAATGATCAAGATTGTCAGTTTTCAGCTTTCTGAGTCCAGTAATGTTGAAATAGTGATTCTGTTCAAATGAAGTGAAACCAAGCCCAAATCTGCTCAAAAGCTTTTCTCTCTATCAGAGTAAGCTGTTTCATTCAGTATTAAGTGCAAATCTTGCCAAACTGATAGATGCTTATGCCTTATGAAATACAATGTTTTCTGCAATGCTGTAAGACAGTTTTTAATGTGTTAGAAGTTATATGCACAAAAACTTATGTTAGGACTTCAATGATCAAGATTGTCAGTTTACAGCTTTCTGAGTCCAGTAATGTTGAAATAGTGATTCTGTTCAAATGAAGTGAAACCAAGCCCAAATCTGCTCAAAAGCTTTTCTCTCTATCAGAGTAAGCTGTTTCATTCAGTATTAAGTGCAAATCTTGCCAAACTGAAAGATGCTTATGCCTTATGAAATACAATGTTTTCTGCAATGCTGTAAGACAGTTTTTAATGTGTTAGAAGTTATATGCACAAAAACTAATGTTAGGACTTCAATGATCAAGATTGTCAGTTTACAGCTTTCTGAGTCCAGTAATGTTGAAATAGTGATTCTGTTCAAATGAAGTGAAACCAAGCCCAAATCTGCTCAAAAGCTTTTCTCTCTATCAGAGTAAGCTGTTTTATTCAGTATTAAGTGCAAATCTTGCCAAACTGATAGATGCTTATGCCTTATGAAATATAATGTTTTCTGCAATGCTGTAAGACAGTTTTTAATGTGTTAGAAGTTATATGCACAAAAAATTATGTTAGGACTTCAATGATCAAGATTGTCAGTTTACAGCTTTCTGAGTCCAGTAATGTTGAAATAGTGATTCTGTTCAAATGAAGTGAAACCAAGCCCAAATCTGCTCAAAAGCTTTTCTCTCTATCAGAGTAAGCTGTTTCATTCAGTATTCAGTGCAAATCTTGCCAAACTGAAAGTTGTTTAAGCCTTATGAAATACAATGTTTTCTGCAATGCTGTAAGACAGTTTTTAATGTGTTAGAAGTTATATGCACAAAAACTTATGTTAGGACTTCAATGATCAAGATTGTCAGTTTACAGCTTTCTGAGTCCAGTAATGTTGAAATAGTGCTGCTGTTCAAATGAAGTGAAATCAAGCCCAAATCTGCTCAAAAGCTTTTCTCTATATCAGAGTAAGCTGTTTCATTCAGTATTAAGTGCAAATCTTGCCAAACTGATAGATGCTTATGCCTTATGAAATACAATGTTTTCTGCAATGCTGTAAGACAGTTTTTAATGTGTTAGAAGTTATATGCACAAAAACTAATGTTAGGACTTCAATGATCAAGATTGTCAGTTTTCAGCTTTCTGAGTCCAGTAATGTTGAAATAGTGATTCTGTTCAAATGAAGTGAAACCAAGCCCAAATCTGCTCAAAAGCTTTTCTCTCTATCAGAGTAAGCTGTTTCATTCAGTATTAAGTGCAAATCTTCCCAAACTGATAGATGCTTATGCCTTATGAAATACAATGTTCCCTTTCAAAAGCTACACTCGATGCTGCGCTCAATAGCGCTAATGAGAACATTCTTTGTTCGACCGGTTGTGAAGCATGTGTGTCAAACACGCCAATAATTGGCTTTAAATAACCTCGGCAGGTGACGTCACTGATAATGTGCACCTGCAGGTTATAAATAGACGTGAAACGGAAACGTCCTCAGGTTTCTTTGTCTTCAGAGACCGCATTGTGTGTGTGTGTGTGTGTCATGCTGATGAAAGTATTAGTTTAAAAGGAAGTATGTTGAGAGTTATAAAAAACAAAAAAAGAGAAAGAAAGTTCTAGCTATTCTTGCTGATTATTTATGAGATGTGTGCCTCGCTCTCCATGGCCGATCTCTGAAGAGAAATCGCATGTTTATTGTAAAAAAAAAAGGGCTGATTTCGCGTTCTAGAGTGGCAGTTGTAAGCAACGCGGTTCACTTCCTATCCGCGTTATGCTCCTTGCTCTCACGAGGGACGAGCTGCTTCCCACTCATTAAGATCGCGCTCCGATCTGGAAGATCAAACGGTTCTCGCGCCCACTTCCGAAGCGTGCCCAGGCACTTCTTCGGATTGGGCAGAGGCTGCTGTAGCTCTAGCTTTTGTTAAAATGGACATTGAGAGTGCTCTCTCCTAGCGCTCCTCTCGCGATTATAAGCACATGAGGAGTTACTAGGTGGTGCCTCGTGCAGTGACCAGATTAAAGCCTTAAAATTAAAATTTGTACATTATGATTCATAGGTCAGAGAGACGCTAGCTGCTATCTCTCCCCTACTGGAGCAACATCATTTGAATAGAAATATAAATAAATGATGATGATTATGATGATGAATAATAAAGAAATATATATAAAATATATATATGAAAAGACAGCAATTGTTTCATGCCAAGCCACGTACTGCAGCAGCATCTGCACTTGGATGGAATGCATTTCATGCTGTGGGTCAGACTAGTACTGCCCTGCACACCATAGGTTCTGCAGGCGTATCAGGCTGATTAAAAAATAATAATAAATCTGAGTCAAGGGCCTTAAGCTGTGCCCAGGACAAAGGGTGTGTCCCCTCAGGGAGGGCCCTGGAAAATTCCATCAAAAGTATAAAGCTCTTCCCTGGCACCCTTAGGGGATCACTGACCAACCTCCGCCACCACCGGTGTTTCGGGGGGCAGTGGCCTCCAGTGAAATGATACATGCTCTGTTGCTTCCTGCCATGTTTCAGGACACCAGACGTCTTAACCCCCCCCCCCCCAATCCCCCCCCCCCAACTAACAAAGTGTCACAATTAGTGCCCTTTTTGGAGACGCTAGCAGCGCGGAAGCTACTGCCAAATATCTCCCCATGAGTCGAAAGAACTGTAGTGAAGGGCTACATGATCCAATTTGCACATCGTCTTCTGCGTTTCAACAGCGTGCTCTCCACCTCTGTGAAACCGGCATGTGCATATCTTTTGACACAGGAATCACAGACTCTCCTGGTTAAAGGGGCCATAGAATGTGTTCCCCTTTCCAGACAGAGAGTCAGGCTACTACAGTCTGTATTTCTTGATTCCCAGAGAACTACGGGGGGCTGCGTCCAATCATAGATCTATGGACGTGTATTTTCATTTCGAAATATTGCCACAACTCAGGAGGTTCCTGAGGTTCGCTTTCGGGGGCGAAGCTTACCAGTGTCAGGTTCTTCCATTTGGCCTAGCTTTGTTATCCCGCACTTGTACGAAATTCATGGATGCAGCTCTGGCTCCTCTACGACTCCAGGGCATCCACATTTAAAATGTATATAAACGACTGGCTGAATTTGACCCAGTCTCAAGAGCTTGCGCTTCGACATCAGCATGTCGTCCTAGCTCATCTCGAATCTCTGGGGTTGAGACTCAACGCCAAGAAAAGCGTTCTCTCTCCGGCTCAGAGGACAACGTATTTGGGTGTGGTATTATGATTCGATCATAACGCAGGCACAACTGTCTCCTGCATGCATCAAATCCATTCTAAACACCATAAAGAACATCAAGCTAGGCCAGAAAGTCACTGTTTATCACTTTCAGAAGGATTTAGGTCTCATGGCAGCTGCATCCACGGTGATACCTTTGGGCCTCCTGCACATGAGACCGTTTCAGTTGTGGCTCAGAGCCAGGGGATTTCATCCAAGGGCCAATCCCCAGTGGCAATTAAGGGTTACGCGCCAGGGGCTTCGTACCCTACCTATGTGGTTCAGACCCCGGTTTCTGACTTTGGGTCCCACTCTAGATCCGTGTTGTCATCGCAAGATGCTAATGACAGACGCTTCCCTCATGGGCTGGGGAGCGGCCTTAGTTGGCTGTCCAGCCCAAGGGATCTGGAGAGGTCATCTTCTCGAATTGGCACATCAATTGCCTCGAAATGAAGACTGTATTTCTGGCCCTGAAATACTTCCTCCAGCCGTTGAGAGGCTACCATGTCCTAGTGCGGGTGGACAACACATCTGTAGTCTCTTACATAAATCGCCAGGGCAGACTGCAGTCGCGCCGCTCGGACGAGTTAGCGCTCCAGGTTCTGCTTTGGGCACAGGAAAAGTTCCTGCCCCTCAGGGCGACTTACATTCCTGGGCATATGAATGTGGGAGCAGGCTTGCTGTCCAGACAAGCTGTGAAACACGGGAAATGGAAACTCCACCCCTAAGTAGTCAAATCTGAGAAAGGTTTCAAGTAGCTGAAGTGGACCTCACACAATGTCCCCTCTACATCTCTGACTCATCCAGCTCCCCTGGGTCTGGACGCTATGGCCCATGCGTGGCCTAGACTGCGTCCTTAAGCCTTTCCTCCCTCTACTAGAAGAACTTATGCCCTTATATGGAGTGTTTCTGAGGGCTGGTGCATGACACAGCATGCAGACCCAGCTCACTGCCAAATTGTTTCAGTACTGGAGTTTCTGCAATATAAATTGTCCTCAGGCACAGGCCCTAGTACTCTCAGAACCTATGTGGCCGCTATTTCGGCTTGCCACGGTCTGATTGATGGGATTAATGTGGGAAAGCACCCTTTAGTCGCCCGCTTCATTCGGGGGGCTAAGGGGTTGAGGCACCTACTTGACCTACGACCCCTTCAGGGGATTCAGCCGTAGTGCTCGAGGGGCTGGCTGGCACCCCTTTCGAACCATTAGAATCAGCGCCTGCCAGGCTTCTGACTCTAAGATGGTTTCTCTTATGCCCATTACCTCTCTAAGAAGATTTCGGGATTTACAGGCTTGTCAGTCCTGCCATCCTGTTCCAGTTCAGCTCCTAGGCAAAGCTATTTTGCATCCTCACCCTAATTATCTTCCGGATGTTCCTTACTGTATCCAGTACGTGCTCTTCAGACTTAGGTCCACCGCACTTGCCAGTGCCGTAAGTCAGAGCAGCTTTTCATGTGCCATGGGAGCCGCAACCGGGGGGGGGGGGGCGGCTGCCTCCAGGCAAACAGTTTCACATTGGGTGAGGGATGTTCCTGCTCAAGTGTATGATGCGGCAGGTTGGTCCTTTCCGCACACATTTGTCAGGTTCTATAGTTTGGATCTCCATCCTACTAATTTCCAAAGTCTCCTGTCCTCCGCCATCTACAACACCGGAGCAGAAGAGACTTCACTTACTGTGTCCAGTATGTGCTCTTCAGATTTACTTCCACCGCACTAGCCAGTGGCGTAAGTCAGAGCAGCTTTTCATATGCCGTGGGGGCCGCAGTCAGGGGTGCGGCTGCCATCAGGCAAACAGTTTCACATTGGGTGAGGGTTGCTATTGTCCTAGCCTACGAGGCGCGTGGTCACACTTCGCCTCTAGGAGGTAGTGC
The DNA here is from genome assembly GCF_023724105.1 of Carassius gibelio. Taxonomy (NCBI): domain Eukaryota; kingdom Metazoa; phylum Chordata; class Actinopteri; order Cypriniformes; family Cyprinidae; genus Carassius; species Carassius gibelio. The sequence goes on along the minus strand of NC_068407.1, from coordinate 25,937,949 downwards.
CCATTTCACCAATTTGGTTGCATTTTCAATGGCTTGAGGTGCGCCCTTGCAGCAAGTGTGTGATGCGGCAGGTTGGTCCTTTCCGCACACATTTGTCAGATTCTATAGTTTGGATGTCCATCCTACTAATTTCCAAAGTCTCCTGTCCTCCGCCATCTACAACACCGGAGCAGAAGAGACTTCACTTACTGTGTCCAGTTTGTGCTCTTCAGATTTACTTCCACCGCACTAGCCAGTGGCGTAAGTTAGAGCAGCTTTTCATATGCCATGGGAGCCGCAGTCAAGGGTGCGGCTGCCACCAGGCAAGCAGTTTCACATTGGGTGAGGGTTGATATTGCCCTAGCCTACGAGGCGCGTGGTCACACTTCGCCTCTAGGAGGTAGTGCCCATTTCACCATTTGGGTTGCATCTTCAATGGCTTGAGGTGCGCCCTTGCAGCAAGTGTGTGATGCGGCAGGTCGGCCCTTTCCGCACACATTTGTCAGATTCTATAGTTTGGATGTCCATGGTACTCCGGGCTCGCATGCCCTTGAGTCCACATCCACATGGGTCATGTCTGAGACCTCTTCAATGTATGTGCGCACACACTACACAACCTTGGGGGTCCAGACACTTACAGTGCGGCGGCGTTGGTATTCTCGTTCCCATTAGCGCTATTGAGCGCAGCATCGAGTGTAGCTTTTGAAAGGGAACGTCTCGGGTTACTTGACTGTAACCCTGTTCCCTGAAAAAGCGGGAACGAGATGCTGCGCCTCAATGCCGCACTGTCGACGTGTCCAGACGTCTCTTCAGACAAAGGGGTAACCTGAGGACGTTTCCGTTTCACGTCTATTTATAACCTGCAGGTGCACATTATCAGTGACGTCACCTGCCGAGGTTATTTAAAGCCAATTATTGGCGTGTTTGACACACATGCTTCACAACCGGTCGAACAAAGAATGTTCTCATTAGCGCTATTGAGCGCAGCATCTCGTTCCCCGCTTTTTCAGGGAACAGGGTTACAGTCAAGTAACCCGAGACGTTTTCTGCAATGCTGTAAGACAGTTTTTAATGTGTTAGAAGTTATATGCACAAAAACTTATGTTAGGACTTCAATGATCAAGATTGTCAGTTTACAGCTTTCTGAGTCCAGTAATGTTGAAATAGTGATTCTGTTCAAATGAAGTGAAACCAAGCCCAAATCTGCTCAAAAGCTTTTCTCTCTATCAGAGTAAGCTGTTTCATTCAGTATTAAGTGCAAATCTTGCCAAACTGAAAGATGCTTATGCCTTATGAAATACAATGTTTTCTGCAATGCTGTAAGACAGTTTTTAATGTGTTAGAAGTTATATGCACAAAAACTAATGTTAGGACTTCAAAGATCAAGATTGTCAGTTTACAGCTTTCTGAGTCCAGTAATGTTGAAATAGTGCTGCTGTTCAAATGAAGTGAAATCAAGCCCAAATCTGCTCAAAAGCTTTTCTCTCTATCAGAGTAAGCTGTTTCATTCAGTATTAAGTGCAAATCTTGCCAAACTGATAGATGCTTATGCCTTATGAAATACAATGTTTTTTCTGCAATGCTGAAGGACAGTTTTTAATGTGTTAGAAGTTATATGCACAAAAACTTATGTTAGGACTTCAATGATCAAGATTGTCAGTTTTCAGCTTTCTGAGTCCAGTAATGTTGAAATAGTGATTCTGTTCAAATGAAGTGAAACCAAGCCCAAATCTGCTCAAAAGCTTTTCTCTCTATCAGAGTAAGCTGTTTCATTCAGTATTAAGTGCAAATCTTGCCAAACTGATAGATGCTTATGCCTTATGAAATACAATGTTTTCTGCAATGCTGTAAGACAGTTTTTAATGTGTTAGAAGTTATATGCACAAAAACTTATGTTAGGACTTCAATGATCAAGATTGTCAGTTTACAGCTTTCTGAGTCCAGTAATGTTGAAATAGTGCTGCTGTTCAAATGAAGTGAAATCAAGCCCAAATCTGCTCAAAAGCTTTTCTCTCTATCAGAGTAAGCTGTTTCATTCAGTATTAAGTGCAAATCTTGCCAAACTGATAGATGCTTATGCCTTATGAAATACAATGTTTTCTGCAATGCTGTAAGACAGTTTTTAATGTGTTAGAAGTTATATGCACAAAAACTAATGTTAGGACTTCAATGATCAAGATTGTCAGTTTACAGCTTTCTGAGTCCAGTAATGTTGAAATAGTGCTGCTGTTCAAATGAAGTGAAATCAAGCCCAAATCTGCTCAAAAGCTTTTCTCTCTATCAGAGTAAGCTGTTTCATTCAGTATTAAGTGCAAATCTTGCCAAACTGATAGATGCTTATGCCTTATGAAATACAATGTTTTCTGCAATGCTGTAAGACAGTTTTTAATGTGTTAGAAGTTATATGCACAAAAACTTATGTTAGGACTTCAATGATCAAGATTGTCAGTTTACAGCTTTCTGAGTCCAGTAATGTTGAAATAGTGATTCTGTTCAAATGAAGTGAAACCAAGCCCAAATCTGCTCAAAAGCTTTTCTCTCTATCAGAGTAAGCTGTTTCATTCAGTATTAAGTGCAAATCTTGCCAAACTGAAAGATGCTTATGCCTTATGAAATACAATGTTTTCTGCAATGCTGTAAGACAGTTTTTAATGTGTTAGAAGTTATATGCACAAAAACTAATGTTAGGACTTCAAAGATCAAGATTGTCAGTTTACAGCTTTCTGAGTCCAGTAATGTTGAAATAGTGCTGCTGTTCAAATGAAGTGAAATCAAGCCCAAATCTGCTCAAAAGCTTTTCTCTCTATCAGAGTAAGCTGTTTCATTCAGTATTAAGTGCAAATCTTGCCAAACTGATAGATGCTTATGCCTTATGAAATACAATGTTTTCTGCAATGCTGTAAGACAGTTTTTAATGTGTTAGAAGTTATATGCACAAAAACTAATGTTAGGACTTCAATGATCAAGATTGTCAGTTTACAGCTTTCTGAGTCCAGTAATGTTGAAATAGTGATTCTGTTCAAATGAAGTGAAACCAAGCCCAAATCTGCTCAAAAGCTTTTCTCTCTATCAGAGTAAGCTGTTTCATTCAGTATTAAGTGCAAATCTTGCCAAACTGATAGATGCTTATGCCTTATGAAATATAATGTTTTCTGCAATGCTGTAAGACAGTTTTTAATGTGTTAGAAGTTATATGCACAAAAAATTATGTTAGGACTTCAATGATCAAGATTGTCAGTTTACAGCTTTCTGAGTCCAGTAATGTTGAAATAGTGCTGCTGTTCAAATGAAGTGAAATCAAGCCCAAATCTGCTCAAAAGCTTTTCTCTCTATCAGAGTAAACTGTTTCATTCAGTATTAAGTGCAAATCTTGCCAAACTGATAGATGCTTATGCCTTATGAAATACAATGTTTTCTGCAATGCTGTAAGACAGTTTTTAATGTGTTAGAAGTTATATGCACAAAAACTTATGTTAGGACTTCAATGATCAAGATTGTCAGTTTACAGCTTTCTGAGTCCAGTAATGTTGAAATTGTGCTGCTGTTCAAATGAAGTGAAATCAAGCCCAAATCTGCTCAAAAGCTTTTCTCTCTATCAGAGTAAGCTGTTTCATTCAGTATTCAGTGCAAATCTTGCCAAACTGAAAGTTGTTTAAGCCTTATGAAATACAATGTTTTCTGCAATGCTGTAAGACAGTTTTTAATGTGTTAGAAGTTATATGCACAAAAACTTATGTTAGGACTTCAATGATCAAGATTGTCAGTTTACAGCTTTCTGAGTCCAGTAATGTTGAAATAGTGCTGCTGTTCAAATGAAGTGAAATCAAGCCCAAATCTGCTCAAAAGCTTTTCTCTATATCAGAGTAAGCTGTTTCATTCAGTATTAAGTGCAAATCTTGCCAAACTGATAGATGCTTATGCCTTATGAAATACAATGTTTTCTGCAATGCTGTAAGACAGTTTTTAATGTGTTAGAAGTTATATGCACAAAAACTAATGTTAGGACTTCAATGATCAAGATTGTCAGTTTTCAGCTTTCTGAGTCCAGTAATGTTGAAATAGTGATTCTGTTCAAATGAAGTGAAACCAAGCCCAAATCTGCTCAAAAGCTTTTCTCTCTATCAGAGTAAGCTGTTTCATTCAGTATTAAGTGCAAATCTTCCCAAACTGATAGATGCTTATGCCTTATGAAATACAATGTTTTCTGCAATGCTGTAAGACAGTTTTTAATGTGTTAGAAGTTATATGCACAAAAACTTATGTTAGGACTTCGATGATCAAGATTGTCAGTTTACAGCTTTCTGAGTCCAGTAATGTTGAAATAGTGATTCTGTTCAAATGAAGTGAAACCAAGCCCAAATCTGCTCAAAAGCTTTTCTCTCTATCAGAGTAAGCTGTTTCATTCAGTATTAAGTGCAAATCTTGCCAAACTGAAAGATGCTTATGCCTTATGAAATACAATGTTTTCTGCAATGCTGTAAGACAGTTTTTAATGTGTTAGAAGTTATATGCACAAAAACTAATGTTAGGACTTCAAAGATCAAGATTGTCAGTTTACAGCTTTCTGAGTCCAGTAATGTTGAAATAGTGCTGCTGTTCAAATGAAGTGAAATCAAGCCCAAATCTGCTCAAAAGCTTTTCTCTCTATCAGAGTAAGCTGTTTCATTCAGTATTAAGTGCAAATCTTGCCAAACTGATAGATGCTTATGCCTTATGAAATACAATGTTTTTTCTGCAATGCTGAAGGACAGTTTTTAATGTGTTAGAAGTTATATGCACAAAAACTTATGTTAGGACTTCAATGATCAAGATTGTCAGTTTTCAGCTTTCTGAGTCCAGTAATGTTGAAATAGTGATTCTGTTCAAATGAAGTGAAACCAAGCCCAAATCTGCTCAAAAGCTTTTCTCTCTATCAGAGTAAGCTGTTTCATTCAGTATTAAGTGCAAATCTTGCCAAACTGATAGATGCTTATGCCTTATGAAATACAATGTTTTCTGCAATGCTGTAAGACAGTTTTTAATGTGTTAGAAGTTATATGCACAAATACTAATGTTTGGACTTCAATGATCAAGATTGTTAGTTTACAGCTTTCTGAGTCCAGTAATGTTGAAATAGTGATTCTGTTCAAATGAAGTGAAACCAAGCCCAAATCTGCTCAAAAGCTTTTCTCTCTATCAGAGTAAGCTGTTTCATTCAGTATTAAGTGCAAATCTTGCCAAACTGATAGATGCTTATGCCTTATGAAATACAATGTTTTCTGCAATGCTGTAAGACAGTTTTTAATGTGTTAGAAGTTATATGCACAAAAACTTATGTTAGGACTTCAATGATCAAGATTGTCAGTTTTCAGCTTTCTGAGTCCAGTAATGTTGAAATAGTGATTCTGTTCAAATGAAGTGAAACCAAGCCCAAATCTGCTCAAAAGCTTTTCTCTCTATCAGAGTAAGCTGTTTCATTCAGTATTAAGTGCAAATCTTGCCAAACTGATAGATGCTTATGCCTTATGAAATACAATGTTTTCTGCAATGCTGTAAGACAGTTTTTAATGTGTTAGAAGTTATATGCACAAAAACTTATGTTAGGACTTCAATGATCAAGATTGTCAGTTTACAGCTTTCTGAGTCCAGTAATGTTGAAATAGTGCTGCTGTTCAAATGAAGTGAAATCAAGCCCAAATCTGCTCAAAAGCTTTTCTCTCTATCAGAGTAAGCTGTTTCATTCAGTATTAAGTGCAAATCTTGCCAAACTGATAGATGCTTATGCCTTATGAAATACAATGTTTTCTGCAATGCTGTAAGACAGTTTTTAATGTGTTAGAAGTTATATGCACAAAAACTAATGTTAGGACTTCAATGATCAAGATTGTCAGTTTACAGCTTTCTGAGTCCAGTAATGTTGAAATAGTGCTGCTGTTCAAATGAAGTGAAATCAAGCCCAAATCTGCTCAAAAGCTTTTCTCTCTATCAGAGTAAGCTGTTTCATTCAGTATTAAGTGCAAATCTTGCCAAACTGATAGATGCTTATGCCTTATGAAATACAATGTTTTCTGCAATGCTGTAAGACAGTTTTTAATGTGTTAGAAGTTATATGCACAAAAACTTATGTTAGGACTTCAATGATCAAGATTGTCAGTTTACAGCTTTCTGAGTCCAGTAATGTTGAAATAGTGATTCTGTTCAAATGAAGTGAAACCAAGCCCAAATCTGCTCAAAAGCTTTTCTCTCTATCAGAGTAAGCTGTTTCATTCAGTATTAAGTGCAAATCTTGCCAAACTGAAAGATGCTTATGCCTTATGAAATACAATGTTTTCTGCAATGCTGTAAGACAGTTTTTAATGTGTTAGAAGTTATATGCACAAAAACTAATGTTAGGACTTCAAAGATCAAGATTGTCAGTTTACAGCTTTCTGAGTCCAGTAATGTTGAAATAGTGCTGCTGTTCAAATGAAGTGAAATCAAGCCCAAATCTGCTCAAAAGCTTTTCTCTCTATCAGAGTAAGCTGTTTCATTCAGTATTAAGTGCAAATCTTGCCAAACTGATAGATGCTTATGCCTTATGAAATACAATGTTTTCTGCAATGCTGTAAGACAGTTTTTAATGTGTTAGAAGTTATATGCACAAAAACTAATGTTAGGACTTCAATGATCAAGATTGTCAGTTTACAGCTTTCTGAGTCCAGTAATGTTGAAATAGTGATTCTGTTCAAATGAAGTGAAACCAAGCCCAAATCTGCTCAAAAGCTTTTCTCTCTATCAGAGTAAGCTGTTTCATTCAGTATTAAGTGCAAATCTTGCCAAACTGATAGATGCTTATGCCTTATGAAATATAATGTTTTCTGCAATGCTGTAAGACAGTTTTTAATGTGTTAGAAGTTATATGCACAAAAAATTATGTTAGGACTTCAATGATCAAGATTGTCAGTTTACAGCTTTCTGAGTCCAGTAATGTTGAAATAGTGCTGCTGTTCAAATGAAGTGAAATCAAGCCCAAATCTGCTCAAAAGCTTTTCTCTCTATCAGAGTAAACTGTTTCATTCAGTATTAAGTGCAAATCTTGCCAAACTGATAGATGCTTATGCCTTATGAAATACAATGTTTTCTGCAATGCTGTAAGACAGTTTTTAATGTGTTAGAAGTTATATGCACAAAAACTTATGTTAGGACTTCAATGATCAAGATTGTCAGTTTACAGCTTTCTGAGTCCAGTAATGTTGAAATTGTGCTGCTGTTCAAATGAAGTGAAATCAAGCCCAAATCTGCTCAAAAGCTTTTCTCTCTATCAGAGTAAGCTGTTTCATTCAGTATTCAGTGCAAATCTTGCCAAACTGAAAGTTGTTTAAGCCTTATGAAATACAATGTTTTCTGCAATGCTGTAAGACAGTTTTTAATGTGTTAGAAGTTATATGCACAAAAACTTATGTTAGGACTTCAATGATCAAGATTGTCAGTTTACAGCTTTCTGAGTCCAGTAATGTTGAAATAGTGCTGCTGTTCAAATGAAGTGAAATCAAGCCCAAATCTGCTCAAAAGCTTTTCTCTATATCAGAGTAAGCTGTTTCATTCAGTATTAAGTGCAAATCTTGCCAAACTGATAGATGCTTATGCCTTATGAAATACAATGTTTTCTGCAATGCTGTAAGACAGTTTTTAATGTGTTAGAAGTTATATGCACAAAAACTAATGTTAGGACTTCAATGATCAAGATTGTCAGTTTTCAGCTTTCTGAGTCCAGTAATGTTGAAATAGTGATTCTGTTCAAATGAAGTGAAACCAAGCCCAAATCTGCTCAAAAGCTTTTCTCTCTATCAGAGTAAGCTGTTTCATTCAGTATTAAGTGCAAATCTTCCCAAACTGATAGATGCTTATGCCTTATGAAATACAATGTTTTCTGCAATGCTGTAAGACAGTTTTTAATGTGTTAGAAGTTATATGCACAAAAACTTATGTTAGGACTTCGATGATCAAGATTGTCAGTTTACAGCTTTCTGAGTCCAGTAATGTTGAAATAGTGATTCTGTTCAAATGAAGTGAAACCAAGCCCAAATCTGCTCAAAAGCTTTTCTCTCTATCAGAGTAAGCTGTTTCATTCAGTATTAAGTGCAAATCTTGCCAAACTGAAAGATGCTTATGCCTTATGAAATACAATGTTTTCTGCAATGCTGTAAGACAGTTTTTAATGTGTTAGAAGTTATATGCACAAAAACTAATGTTAGGACTTCAAAGATCAAGATTGTCAGTTTACAGCTTTCTGAGTCCAGTAATGTTGAAATAGTGCTGCTGTTCAAATGAAGTGAAATCAAGCCCAAATCTGCTCAAAAGCTTTTCTCTCTATCAGAGTAAGCTGTTTCATTCAGTATTAAGTGCAAATCTTGCCAAACTGATAGATGCTTATGCCTTATGAAATACAATGTTTTTTCTGCAATGCTGAAGGACAGTTTTTAATGTGTTAGAAGTTATATGCACAAAAACTTATGTTAGGACTTCAATGATCAAGATTGTCAGTTTTCAGCTTTCTGAGTCCAGTAATGTTGAAATAGTGATTCTGTTCAAATGAAGTGAAACCAAGCCCAAATCTGCTCAAAAGCTTTTCTCTCTATCAGAGTAAGCTGTTTCATTCAGTATTAAGTGCAAATCTTGCCAAACTGATAGATGCTTATGCCTTATGAAATACAATGTTTTCTGCAATGCTGTAAGACAGTTTTTAATGTGTTAGAAGTTATATGCACAAATACTAATGTTTGGACTTCAATGATCAAGATTGTTAGTTTACAGCTTTCTGAGTCCAGTAATGTTGAAATAGTGATTCTGTTCAAATGAAGTGAAACCAAGCCCAAATCTGCTCAAAAGCTTTTCTCTCTATCAGAGTAAGCTGTTTCATTCAGTATTAAGTGCAAATCTTGCCAAACTGATAGATGCTTATGCCTTATGAAATACAATGTTTTCTGCAATGCTGTAAGACAGTTTTTAATGTGTTAGAAGTTATATGCACAAAAACTAATGTTAGGACTTCAATGATCAAGATTGTCAGTTTTCAGCTTTCTGAGTCCAGTAATGTTGAAATAGTGATTCTGTTCAAATGAAGTGAAACCAAGCCCAAATCTGCTCAAAAGCTTTTCTCTCTATCAGAGTAAGCTGTTTCATTCAGTATTAAGTGCAAATCTTGCCAAACTGATAGATGCTTATGCCTTATGAAATACAATGTTTTCTGCAATGCTGTAAGACAGTTTTTAATGTGTTAGAAGTTATATGCACAAAAACTTATGTTAGGACTTCAATGATCAAGATTGTCAGTTTACAGCTTTCTGAGTCCAGTAATGTTGAAATAGTGATTCTGTTCAAATGAAGTGAAACCAAGCCCAAATCTGCTCAAAAGCTTTTCTCTCTATCAGAGTAAGCTGTTTCATTCAGTATTAAGTGCAAATCTTGCCAAACTGAAAGATGCTTATGCCTTATGAAATACAATGTTTTCTGCAATGCTGTAAGACAGTTTTTAATGTGTTAGAAGTTATATGCACAAAAACTAATGTTAGGACTTCAAAGATCAAGATTGTCAGTTTACAGCTTTCTGAGTCCAGTAATGTTGAAATAGTGCTGCTGTTCAAATGAAGTGAAATCAAGCCCAAATCTGCTCAAAAGCTTTTCTCTCTATCAGAGTAAGCTGTTTCATTCAGTATTAAGTGCAAATCTTGCCAAACTGATAGATGCTTATGCCTTATGAAATACAATGTTTTCTGCAATGCTGTAAGACAGTTTTTAATGTGTTAGAAGTTATATGCACAAAAACTAATGTTAGGACTTCAATGATCAAGATTGTCAGTTTACAGCTTTCTGAGTCCAGTAATGTTGAAATAGTGATTCTGTTCAAATGAAGTGAAACCAAGCCCAAATCTGCTCAAAAGCTTTTCTCTCTATCAGAGTAAGCTGTTTCATTCAGTATTAAGTGCAAATCTTGCCAAACTGAAAGATGCTTATGCCTTATGAAATACAATGTTTTCTGCAATGCTGTAAGACAGTTTTTAATGTGTTAGAAGTTATATGCACAAAAACTAATGTTAGGACTTCAAAGATCAAGATTGTCAGTTTACAGCTTTCTGAGTCCAGTAATGTTGAAATAGTGCTGCTGTTCAAATGAAGTGAAATCAAGCCCAAATCTGCTCAAAAGCTTTTCTCTCTATCAGAGTAAGCTGTTTCATTCAGTATTAAGTGCAAATCTTGCCAAACTGATAGATGCTTATGCCTTATGAAATACAATGTTTTTTCTGCAATGCTGAAGGACAGTTTTTAATGTGTTAGAAGTTATATGCACAAAAACTTATGTTAGGACTTCAATGATCAAGATTGTCAGTTTTCAGCTTTCTGAGTCCAGTAATGTTGAAATAGTGATTCTGTTCAAATGAAGTGAAACCAAGCCCAAATCTGCTCAAAAGCTTTTCTCTCTATCAGAGTAAGCTGTTTCATTCAGTATTAAGTGCAAATCTTGCCAAACTGATAGATGCTTATGCCTTATGAAATACAATGTTTTCTGCAATGCTGTAAGACAGTTTTTAATGTGTTAGAAGTTATATGCACAAATACTAATGTTTGGACTTCAATGATCAAGATTGTTAGTTTACAGCTTTCTGAGTCCAGTAATGTTGAAATAGTGATTCTGTTCAAATGAAGTGAAACCAAGCCCAAATCTGCTCAAAAGCTTTTCTCTCTATCAGAGTAAGCTGTTTCATTCAGTATTAAGTGCAAATCTTGCCAAACTGATAGATGCTTATGCCTTATGAAATACAATGTTTTCTGCAATGCTGTAAGACAGTTTTTAATGTGTTAGAAGTTATATGCACAAAAACTAATGTTAGGACTTCAATGATCAAGATTGTCAGTTTTCAGCTTTCTGAGTCCAGTAATGTTGAAATAGTGATTCTGTTCAAATGAAGTGAAACCAAGCCCAAATCTGCTCAAAAGCTTTTCTCTCTATCAGAGTAAGCTGTTTCATTCAGTATTAAGTGCAAATCTTGCCAAACTGATAGATGCTTATGCCTTATGAAATACAATGTTTTCTGCAATGCTGTAAGACAGTTTTTAATGTGTTAGAAGTTATATGCACAAAAACTTATGTTAGGACTTCAATGATCAAGATTGTCAGTTTACAGCTTTCTGAGTCCAGTAATGTTGAAATAGTGATTCTGTTCAAATGAAGTGAAACCAAGCCCAAATCTGCTCAAAAGCTTTTCTCTCTATCAGAGTAAGCTGTTTCATTCAGTATTAAGTGCAAATCTTGCCAAACTGAAAGATGCTTATGCCTTATGAAATACAATGTTTTCTGCAATGCTGTAAGACAGTTTTTAATGTGTTAGAAGTTATATGCACAAAAACTAATGTTAGGACTTCAAAGATCAAGATTGTCAGTTTACAGCTTTCTGAGTCCAGTAATGTTGAAATAGTGCTGCTGTTCAAATGAAGTGAAATCAAGCCCAAATCTGCTCAAAAGCTTTTCTCTCTATCAGAGTAAGCTGTTTCATTCAGTATTAAGTGCAAATCTTGCCAAACTGATAGATGCTTATGCCTTATGAAATACAATGTTTTCTGCAATGCTGTAAGACAGTTTTTAATGTGTTAGAAGTTATATGCACAAAAACTAATGTTAGGACTTCAATGATCAAGATTGTCAGTTTACAGCTTTCTGAGTCCAGTAATGTTGAAATAGTGATTCTGTTCAAATGAAGTGAAACCAAGCCCAAATCTGCTCAAAAGCTTTTCTCTCTATCAGAGTAAGCTGTTTCATTCAGTATTAAGTGCAAATCTTGCCAAACTGATAGATGCTTATGCCTTATGAAATATAATGTTTTCTGCAATGCTGTAAGACAGTTTTTAATGTGTTAGAAGTTATATGCACAAAAAATTATGTTAGGACTTCAATGATCAAGATTGTCAGTTTACAGCTTTCTGAGTCCAGTAATGTTGAAATAGTGCTGCTGTTCAAATGAAGTGAAATCAAGCCCAAATCTGCTCAAAAGCTTTTCTCTCTATCAGAGTAAGCTGTTTCATTCAGTATTCAGTGCAAATCTTGCCAAACTGAAAGATGTTTAAGCCTTATGAAATACAATGTTTTCTGCAATGCTGTAAGACAGTTTTTAATGTGTTAGAAGTTATATGCACAAAAACTTATGTTATGACTTCAATGATCAAGATTGTCAGTTTACAGCTTTCTGAGTCCAGTAATGTTGAAATAGTGCTGCTGTTCAAATGAAGTGAAATCAAGCCCAAATCTGCTCAAAAGCTTTTCTCTCTATCAGAGTAAGCTGTTTCATTCAGTATTAAGTGCAAATCTTGCCAAACTGATAGATGCTTATGCCTTATGAAATACAATGTTTTCTGCAATGCTGTAAGACAGTTTTTAATGTGTTAGAAGTTATATGCACAAAAACTTATGTTAGGACTTCAATGATCAAGATTGTCAGTTTTCAGCTTTCTGAGTCCAGTAATGTTGAAATAGTGATTCTGTTCAAATGAAGTGAAACCAAGCCCAAATCTGCTCAAAAGCTTATCTCTCTATCAGAGTAAGCTGTTTCATTCAGTATTAAGTGCAAATCTTGCCAAACTGATAGATGCTTATGCCTTATGAAATACAATGTTTTCTGCAATGCTGTAAGACAGTTTTTAATGTGTTAGAAGTTATATGCACAAATACTAATGTTTGGACTTCAATGATCAAGATTGTCAGTTTACAGCTTTCTGAGTCCAGTAATGTTGAAATAGTGCTGCTGTTCAAATGAAGTGAAATCAAGCCCAAATCTGCTCAAAAGCTTTTCTCTCTATCAGAGTAAGCTGTTTCATTCAGTATTAAGTGCAAATCTTGCCAAACTGATAGATGCTTATGCCTTATGAAATACAATGTTTTCTGCAATGCTGTAAGACAGTTTTTAATGTGTTAGAAGTTATATGCACAAAAACTTATGTTAGGACTTCAATGATCAAGATTGTCAGTTTACAGCTTTCTGAGTCCAGTAATGTTGAAATAGTGATTCTGTTCAAATGAAGTGAAACCAAGCCCAAATCTGCTCAAAAGCTTTTCTCTCTATCAGAGTAAGCTGTTTCATTCAGTATTAAGTGCAAATCTTGCCAAACTGAAAGATGCTTATGCCTTATGAAATACAATGTTTTCTGCAATGCTGTAAGACAGTTTTTAATGTTTTAGAAGTTATATGCACAAAAACTAATGTTAGGACTTCAAAGATCAAGATTGTCAGTTTACAGCTTTCTGAGTCCAGTAATGTTGAAATAGTGCTGCTGTTCAAATGAAATGAAATCAAGCCCAAATCTGCTCAAAAGCTTTTCTCTCTATCAGAGTAAGCTGTTTCATTCAGTATTAAGTGCAAATCTTGCCAAACTGATAGATGCTTATGCCTTATGAAATACAATGTTTTCTGCAATGCTGTAAGACAGTTTTTAATGTGTTAGAAGTTATATGCACAAAAACTAATGTTAGGACTTCAATGATCAAGATTGTCAGTTTACAGCTTTCTGAGTCCAGTAATGTTGAAATAGTGATTCTGTTCAAATGAAGTGAAACCAAGCCCAAATCTGCTCAAAAGCTTTTCTCTCTATCAGAGTAAGCTGTTTCATTCAGTATTAAGTGCAAATCTTGCCAAACTGATAGATGCTTATGCCTTATGAAATATAATGTTTTCTGCAATGCTGTAAGACAGTTTTTAATGTGTTAGAAGTTATATGCACAAAAAATTATGTTAGGACTTCAATGATCAAGATTGTCAGTTTACAGCTTTCTGAGTCCAGTAATGTTGAAATAGTGCTGCTGTTCAAATGAAGTGAAATCAAGCCCAAATCTGCTCAAAAGCTTTTCTCTCTATCAGAGTAAGCTGTTTCATTCAGTATTCAGTGCAAATCTTGCCAAACTGAAAGATGTTTAAGCCTTATGAAATACAATGTTTTCTGCAATGCTGTAAGACAGTTTTTAATGTGTTAGAAGTTATATGCACAAAAATTTATGTTAGGACTTCAATGATCAAGATTGTCAGTTTACAGCTTTCTGAGTCCAGTAATGTTGAAATAGTGCTGCTGTTCAAATGAAGTGAAATCAAGCCCAAATCTGCTCAAAAGCTTTTCTCTCTATCAGAGTAAACTGTTTCATTCAGTATTAAGTGCAAATCTTGCCAAACTGATAGATGCTTATGCCTTATGAAATACAATGTTTTCTGCAATGCTGTAAGACAGTTTTTAATGTGTTAGAAGTTATATGCACAAAAACTTATGTTAGGACTTCAATGATCAAGATTGTCAGTTTACAGCTTTCTGAGTCCAGTAATGTTGAAATTGTGCTGCTGTTCAAATGAAGTGAAATCAAGCCCAAATCTGCTCAAAAGCTTTTCTCTCTATCAGAGTAAGCTGTTTCATTCAGTATTCAGTGCAAATCTTGCCAAACTGAAAGTTGTTTAAGCCTTATGAAATACAATGTTTTCTGCAATGCTGTAAGACAGTTTTTAATGTGTTAGAAGTTATATGCACAAAAACTTATGTTAGGACTTCAATGATCAAGATTGTCAGTTTACAGCTTTCTGAGTCCAGTAATGTTGAAATAGTGCTGCTGTTCAAATGAAGTGAAATCAAGCCCAAATCTGCTCAAAAGCTTTTCTCTATATCAGAGTAAGCTGTTTCATTCAGTATTAAGTGCAAATCTTGCCAAACTGATAGATGCTTATGCCTTATGAAATACAATGTTTTCTGCAATGCTGTAAGACAGTTTTTAATGTGTTAGAAGTTATATGCACAAAAACTTATGTTAGGACTTCAATGATCAAGATTGTCAGTTTACAGCTTTCTGAGTCCAGTAATGTTGAAATAGTGATTCTGTTCAAATGAAGTGAAACCAAGCCCAAATCTGCTCAAAAGCTTTTCTCTCTATCAGAGTAAGCTGTTTCATTCAGTATTAAGTGCAAATCTTGCCAAACTGAAAGATGCTTATGCCTTATGAAATACAATGTTTTCTGCAATGCTGTAAGACAGTTTTTAATGTGTTAGAAGTTATATGCACAAAAACTAATGTTAGGACTTCAAAGATCAAGATTGTCAGTTTACAGCTTTCTGAGTCCAGTAATGTTGAAATAGTGCTGCTGTTCAAATGAAGTGAAATCAAGCCCAAATCTGCTCAAAAGCTTTTCTCTCTATCAGAGTAAGCTGTTTCATTCAGTATTAAGTGCAAATCTTGCCAAACTGATAGATGCTTATGCCTTATGAAATACAATGTTTTTTCTGCAATGCTGAAGGACAGTTTTTAATGTGTTAGAAGTTATATGCACAAAAACTTATGTTAGGACTTCAATGATCAAGATTGTCAGTTTTCAGCTTTCTGAGTCCAGTAATGTTGAAATAGTGATTCTGTTCAAATGAAGTGAAACCAAGCCCAAATCTGCTCAAAAGCTTTTCTCTCTATCAGAGTAAGCTGTTTCATTCAGTATTAAGTGCAAATCTTGCCAAACTGATAGATGCTTATGCCTTATGAAATACAATGTTTTCTGCAATGCTGTAAGACAGTTTTTAATGTGTTAGAAGTTATATGCACAAAAACTTATGTTAGGACTTCAATGATCAAGATTGTCAGTTTACAGCTTTCTGAGTCCAGTAATGTTGAAATAGTGCTGCTGTTCAAATGAAGTGAAATCAAGCCCAAATCTGCTCAAAAGCTTTTCTCTCTATCAGAGTAAGCTGTTTCATTCAGTATTAAGTGCAAATCTTGCCAAACTGATAGATGCTTATGCCTTATGAAATACAATGTTTTCTGCAATGCTGTAAGACAGTTTTTAATGTGTTAGAAGTTATATGCACAAAAACTAATGTTAGGACTTCAATGATCAAGATTGTCAGTTTACAGCTTTCTGAGTCCAGTAATGTTGAAATAGTGCTGCTGTTCAAATGAAGTGAAATCAAGCCCAAATCTGCTCAAAAGCTTTTCTCTCTATCAGAGTAAGCTGTTTCATTCAGTATTAAGTGCAAATCTTGCCAAACTGATAGATGCTTATGCCTTATGAAATACAATGTTTTCTGCAATGCTGTAAGACAGTTTTTAATGTGTTAGAAGTTATATGCACAAAAACTTATGTTAGGACTTCAATGATCAAGATTGTCAGTTTACAGCTTTCTGAGTCCAGTAATGTTGAAATAGTGATTCTGTTCAAATGAAGTGAAACCAAGCCCAAATCTGCTCAAAAGCTTTTCTCTCTATCAGAGTAAGCTGTTTCATTCAGTATTAAGTGCAAATCTTGCCAAACTGAAAGATGCTTATGCCTTATGAAATACAATGTTTTCTGCAATGCTGTAAGACAGTTTTTAATGTGTTAGAAGTTATATGCACAAAAACTAATGTTAGGACTTCAAAGATCAAGATTGTCAGTTTACAGCTTTCTGAGTCCAGTAATGTTGAAATAGTGCTGCTGTTCAAATGAAGTGAAATCAAGCCCAAATCTGCTCAAAAGCTTTTCTCTCTATCAGAGTAAGCTGTTTCATTCAGTATTAAGTGCAAATCTTGCCAAACTGATAGATGCTTATGCCTTATGAAATACAATGTTTTCTGCAATGCTGTAAGACAGTTTTTAATGTGTTAGAAGTTATATGCACAAAAACTAATGTTAGGACTTCAATGATCAAGATTGTCAGTTTACAGCTTTCTGAGTCCAGTAATGTTGAAATAGTGATTCTGTTCAAATGAAGTGAAACCAAGCCCAAATCTGCTCAAAAGCTTTTCTCTCTATCAGAGTAAGCTGTTTCATTCAGTATTAAGTGCAAATCTTGCCAAACTGATAGATGCTTATGCCTTATGAAATATAATGTTTTCTGCAATGCTGTAAGACAGTTTTTAATGTGTTAGAAGTTATATGCACAAAAAATTATGTTAGGACTTCAATGATCAAGATTGTCAGTTTACAGCTTTCTGAGTCCAGTAATGTTGAAATAGTGCTGCTGTTCAAATGAAGTGAAATCAAGCCCAAATCTGCTCAAAAGCTTTTCTCTCTATCAGAGTAAACTGTTTCATTCAGTATTAAGTGCAAATCTTGCCAAACTGATAGATGCTTATGCCTTATGAAATACAATGTTTTCTGCAATGCTGTAAGACAGTTTTTAATGTGTTAGAAGTTATATGCACAAAAACTTATGTTAGGACTTCGATGATCAAGATTGTCAGTTTACAGCTTTCTGAGTCCAGTAATGTTGAAATAGTGATTCTGTTCAAATGAAGTGAAACCAAGCCCAAATCTGCTCAAAAGCTTTTCTCTCTATCAGAGTAAGCTGTTTCATTCAGTATTAAGTGCAAATCTTGCCAAACTGAAAGATGCTTATGCCTTATGAAATACAATGTTTTCTGCAATGCTGTAAGACAGTTTTTAATGTGTTAGAAGTTATATGCACAAAAACTAATGTTAGGACTTCAAAGATCAAGATTGTCAGTTTACAGCTTTCTGAGTCCAGTAATGTTGAAATAGTGCTGCTGTTCAAATGAAGTGAAATCAAGCCCAAATCTGCTCAAAAGCTTTTCTCTCTATCAGAGTAAGCTGTTTCATTCAGTATTAAGTGCAAATCTTGCCAAACTGATAGATGCTTATGCCTTATGAAATACAATGTTTTTTCTGCAATGCTGAAGGACAGTTTTTAATGTGTTAGAAGTTATATGCACAAAAACTTATGTTAGGACTTCAATGATCAAGATTGTCAGTTTTCAGCTTTCTGAGTCCAGTAATGTTGAAATAGTGATTCTGTTCAAATGAAGTGAAACCAAGCCCAAATCTGCTCAAAAGCTTTTCTCTCTATCAGAGTAAGCTGTTTCATTCAGTATTAAGTGCAAATCTTGCCAAACTGATAGATGCTTATGCCTTATGAAATACAATGTTTTCTGCAATGCTGTAAGACAGTTTTTAATGTGTTAGAAGTTATATGCACAAATACTAATGTTTGGACTTCAATGATCAAGATTGTTAGTTTACAGCTTTCTGAGTCCAGTAATGTTGAAATAGTGATTCTGTTCAAATGAAGTGAAACCAAGCCCAAATCTGCTCAAAAGCTTTTCTCTCTATCAGAGTAAGCTGTTTCATTCAGTATTAAGTGCAAATCTTGCCAAACTGATAGATGCTTATGCCTTATGAAATACAATGTTTTCTGCAATGCTGTAAGACAGTTTTTAATGTGTTAGAAGTTATATGCACAAAAACTAATGTTAGGACTTCAATGATCAAGATTGTCAGTTTTCAGCTTTCTGAGTCCAGTAATGTTGAAATAGTGATTCTGTTCAAATGAAGTGAAACCAAGCCCAAATCTGCTCAAAAGCTTATCTCTCTATCAGAGTAAGCTGTTTCATTCAGTATTAAGTGCAAATCTTGCCAAACTGATAGATGCTTATGCCTTATGAAATACAATGTTTTCTGCAATGCTGTAAGACAGTTTTTAATGTGTTAGAAGTTATATGCACAAATACTAATGTTTGGACTTCAATGATCAAGATTGTCAGTTTACAGCTTTCTGAGTCCAGTAATGTTGAAATAGTGCTGCTGTTCAAATGAAGTGAAATCAAGCCCAAATCTGCTCAAAAGCTTTTCTCTCTATCAGAGTAAGCTGTTTCATTCAGTATTAAGTGCAAATCTTGCCAAACTGATAGATGCTTATGCCTTATGAAATACAATGTTTTCTGCAATGCTGTAAGACAGTTTTTAATGTGTTAGAAGTTATATGCACAAAAACTTATGTTAGGACTTCAATGATCAAGATTGTCAGTTTACAGCTTTCTGAGTCCAGTAATGTTGAAATAGTGATTCTGTTCAAATGAAGTGAAACCAAGCCCAAATCTGCTCAAAAGCTTTTCTCTCTATCAGAGTAAGCTGTTTCATTCAGTATTAAGTGCAAATCTTGCCAAACTGAAAGATGCTTATGCCTTATGAAATACAATGTTTTCTGCAATGCTGTAAGACAGTTTTTAATGTTTTAGAAGTTATATGCACAAAAACTAATGTTAGGACTTCAAAGATCAAGATTGTCAGTTTACAGCTTTCTGAGTCCAGTAATGTTGAAATAGTGCTGCTGTTCAAATGAAGTGAAATCAAGCCCAAATCTGCTCAAAAGCTTTTCTCTCTATCAGAGTAAGCTGTTTCATTCAGTATTAAGTGCAAATCTTGCCAAACTGATAGATGCTTATGCCTTATGAAATACAATGTTTTCTGCAATGCTGTAAGACAGTTTTTAATGTGTTAGAAGTTATATGCACAAAAACTAATGTTAGGACTTCAATGATCAAGATTGTCAGTTTACAGCTTTCTGAGTCCAGTAATGTTGAAATAGTGATTCTGTTCAAATGAAGTGAAACCAAGCCCAAATCTGCTCAAAAGCTTTTCTCTCTATCAGAGTAAGCTGTTTCATTCAGTATTAAGTGCAAATCTTGCCAAACTGATAGATGCTTATGCCTTATGAAATATAATGTTTTCTGCAATGCTGTAAGACAGTTTTTAATGTGTTAGAAGTTATATGCACAAAAAATTATGTTAGGACTTCAATGATCAAGATTGTCAGTTTACAGCTTTCTGAGTCCAGTAATGTTGAAATAGTGCTGCTGTTCAAATGAAGTGAAATCAAGCCCAAATCTGCTCAAAAGCTTTTCTCTCTATCAGAGTAAGCTGTTTCATTCAGTATTCAGTGCAAATCTTGCCAAACTGAAAGATGTTTAAGCCTTATGAAATACAATGTTTTCTGCAATGCTGTAAGACAGTTTTTAATGTGTTAGAAGTTATATGCACAAAAATTTATGTTAGGACTTCAATGATCAAGATTGTCAGTTTACAGCTTTCTGAGTCCAGTAATGTTGAAATAGTGCTGCTGTTCAAATGAAGTGAAATCAAGCCCAAATCTGCTCAAAAGCTTTTCTCTCTATCAGAGTAAACTGTTTCATTCAGTATTAAGTGCAAATCTTGCCAAACTGATAGATGCTTATGCCTTATGAAATACAATGTTTTCTGCAATGCTGTAAGACAGTTTTTAATGTGTTAGAAGTTATATGCACAAAAACTTATGTTAGGACTTCAATGATCAAGATTGTCAGTTTACAGCTTTCTGAGTCCAGTAATGTTGAAATTGTGCTGCTGTTCAAATGAAGTGAAATCAAGCCCAAATCTGCTCAAAAGCTTTTCTCTCTATCAGAGTAAGCTGTTTCATTCAGTATTCAGTGCAAATCTTGCCAAACTGAAAGTTGTTTAAGCCTTATGAAATACAATGTTTTCTGCAATGCTGTAAGACAGTTTTTAATGTGTTAGAAGTTATATGCACAAAAACTTATGTTAGGACTTCAATGATCAAGATTGTCAGTTTACAGCTTTCTGAGTCCAGTAATGTTGAAATAGTGCTGCTGTTCAAATGAAGTGAAATCAAGCCCAAATCTGCTCAAAAGCTTTTCTCTATATCAGAGTAAGCTGTTTCATTCAGTATTAAGTGCAAATCTTGCCAAACTGATAGATGCTTATGCCTTATGAAATACAATGTTTTCTGCAATGCTGTAAGACAGTTTTTAATGTGTTAGAAGTTATATGCACAAAAACTTATGTTAGGACTTCAATGATCAAGATTGTCAGTTTACAGCTTTCTGAGTCCAGTAATGTTGAAATAGTGATTCTGTTCAAATGAAGTGAAACCAAGCCCAAATCTGCTCAAAAGCTTTTCTCTCTATCAGAGTAAGCTGTTTCATTCAGTATTAAGTGCAAATCTTGCCAAACTGAAAGATGCTTATGCCTTATGAAATACAATGTTTTCTGCAATGCTGTAAGACAGTTTTTAATGTGTTAGAAGTTATATGCACAAAAACTAATGTTAGGACTTCAAAGATCAAGATTGTCAGTTTACAGCTTTCTGAGTCCAGTAATGTTGAAATAGTGCTGCTGTTCAAATGAAGTGAAATCAAGCCCAAATCTGCTCAAAAGCTTTTCTCTCTATCAGAGTAAGCTGTTTCATTCAGTATTAAGTGCAAATCTTGCCAAACTGATAGATGCTTATGCCTTATGAAATACAATGTTTTTTCTGCAATGCTGAAGGACAGTTTTTAATGTGTTAGAAGTTATATGCACAAAAACTTATGTTAGGACTTCAATGATCAAGATTGTCAGTTTTCAGCTTTCTGAGTCCAGTAATGTTGAAATAGTGATTCTGTTCAAATGAAGTGAAACCAAGCCCAAATCTGCTCAAAAGCTTTTCTCTCTATCAGAGTAAGCTGTTTCATTCAGTATTAAGTGCAAATCTTGCCAAACTGATAGATGCTTATGCCTTATGAAATACAATGTTTTCTGCAATGCTGTAAGACAGTTTTTAATGTGTTAGAAGTTATATGCACAAAAACTTATGTTAGGACTTCAATGATCAAGATTGTCAGTTTACAGCTTTCTGAGTCCAGTAATGTTGAAATAGTGCTGCTGTTCAAATGAAGTGAAATCAAGCCCAAATCTGCTCAAAAGCTTTTCTCTCTATCAGAGTAAGCTGTTTCATTCAGTATTAAGTGCAAATCTTGCCAAACTGATAGATGCTTATGCCTTATGAAATACAATGTTTTCTGCAATGCTGTAAGACAGTTTTTAATGTGTTAGAAGTTATATGCACAAAAACTAATGTTAGGACTTCAATGATCAAGATTGTCAGTTTACAGCTTTCTGAGTCCAGTAATGTTGAAATAGTGCTGCTGTTCAAATGAAGTGAAATCAAGCCCAAATCTGCTCAAAAGCTTTTCTCTCTATCAGAGTAAGCTGTTTCATTCAGTATTAAGTGCAAATCTTGCCAAACTGATAGATGCTTATGCCTTATGAAATACAATGTTTTCTGCAATGCTGTAAGACAGTTTTTAATGTGTTAGAAGTTATATGCACAAAAACTTATGTTAGGACTTCAATGATCAAGATTGTCAGTTTACAGCTTTCTGAGTCCAGTAATGTTGAAATAGTGATTCTGTTCAAATGAAGTGAAACCAAGCCCAAATCTGCTCAAAAGCTTTTCTCTCTATCAGAGTAAGCTGTTTCATTCAGTATTAAGTGCAAATCTTGCCAAACTGAAAGATGCTTATGCCTTATGAAATACAATGTTTTCTGCAATGCTGTAAGACAGTTTTTAATGTGTTAGAAGTTATATGCACAAAAACTAATGTTAGGACTTCAAAGATCAAGATTGTCAGTTTACAGCTTTCTGAGTCCAGTAATGTTGAAATAGTGCTGCTGTTCAAATGAAGTGAAATCAAGCCCAAATCTGCTCAAAAGCTTTTCTCTCTATCAGAGTAAGCTGTTTCATTCAGTATTAAGTGCAAATCTTGCCAAACTGATAGATGCTTATGCCTTATGAAATACAATGTTTTCTGCAATGCTGTAAGACAGTTTTTAATGTGTTAGAAGTTATATGCACAAAAACTAATGTTAGGACTTCAATGATCAAGATTGTCAGTTTACAGCTTTCTGAGTCCAGTAATGTTGAAATAGTGATTCTGTTCAAATGAAGTGAAACCAAGCCCAAATCTGCTCAAAAGCTTTTCTCTCTATCAGAGTAAGCTGTTTCATTCAGTATTAAGTGCAAATCTTGCCAAACTGATAGATGCTTATGCCTTATGAAATATAATGTTTTCTGCAATGCTGTAAGACAGTTTTTAATGTGTTAGAAGTTATATGCACAAAAAATTATGTTAGGACTTCAATGATCAAGATTGTCAGTTTACAGCTTTCTGAGTCCAGTAATGTTGAAATAGTGCTGCTGTTCAAATGAAGTGAAATCAAGCCCAAATCTGCTCAAAAGCTTTTCTCTCTATCAGAGTAAACTGTTTCATTCAGTATTAAGTGCAAATCTTGCCAAACTGATAGATGCTTATGCCTTATGAAATACAATGTTTTCTGCAATGCTGTAAGACAGTTTTTAATGTGTTAGAAGTTATATGCACAAAAACTTATGTTAGGACTTCAATGATCAAGATTGTCAGTTTACAGCTTTCTGAGTCCAGTAATGTTGAAATTGTGCTGCTGTTCAAATGAAGTGAAATCAAGCCCAAATCTGCTCAAAAGCTTTTCTCTCTATCAGAGTAAGCTGTTTCATTCAGTATTCAGTGCAAATCTTGCCAAACTGAAAGTTGTTTAAGCCTTATGAAATACAATGTTTTCTGCAATGCTGTAAGACAGTTTTTAATGTGTTAGAAGTTATATGCACAAAAACTTATGTTAGGACTTCAATGATCAAGATTGTCAGTTTACAGCTTTCTGAGTCCAGTAATGTTGAAATAGTGCTGCTGTTCAAATGAAGTGAAATCAAGCCCAAATCTGCTCAAAAGCTTTTCTCTATATCAGAGTAAGCTGTTTCATTCAGTATTAAGTGCAAATCTTGCCAAACTGATAGATGCTTATGCCTTATGAAATACAATGTTTTCTGCAATGCTGTAAGACAGTTTTTAATGTGTTAGAAGTTATATGCACAAAAACTAATGTTAGGACTTCAATGATCAAGATTGTCAGTTTTCAGCTTTCTGAGTCCAGTAATGTTGAAATAGTGATTCTGTTCAAATGAAGTGAAACCAAGCCCAAATCTGCTCAAAAGCTTTTCTCTCTATCAGAGTAAGCTGTTTCATTCAGTATTAAGTGCAAATCTTCCCAAACTGATAGATGCTTATGCCTTATGAAATACAATGTTTTCTGCAATGCTGTAAGACAGTTTTTAATGTGTTAGAAGTTATATGCACAAAAACTTATGTTAGGACTTCGATGATCAAGATTGTCAGTTTACAGCTTTCTGAGTCCAGTAATGTTGAAATAGTGATTCTGTTCAAATGAAGTGAAACCAAGCCCAAATCTGCTCAAAAGCTTTTCTCTCTATCAGAGTAAGCTGTTTCATTCAGTATTAAGTGCAAATCTTGCCAAACTGAAAGATGCTTATGCCTTATGAAATACAATGTTTTCTGCAATGCTGTAAGACAGTTTTTAATGTGTTAGAAGTTATATGCACAAAAACTAATGTTAGGACTTCAAAGATCAAGATTGTCAGTTTACAGCTTTCTGAGTCCAGTAATGTTGAAATAGTGCTGCTGTTCAAATGAAGTGAAATCAAGCCCAAATCTGCTCAAAAGCTTTTCTCTCTATCAGAGTAAGCTGTTTCATTCAGTATTAAGTGCAAATCTTGCCAAACTGATAGATGCTTATGCCTTATGAAATACAATGTTTTTTCTGCAATGCTGAAGGACAGTTTTTAATGTGTTAGAAGTTATATGCACAAAAACTTATGTTAGGACTTCAATGATCAAGATTGTCAGTTTTCAGCTTTCTGAGTCCAGTAATGTTGAAATAGTGATTCTGTTCAAATGAAGTGAAACCAAGCCCAAATCTGCTCAAAAGCTTTTCTCTCTATCAGAGTAAGCTGTTTCATTCAGTATTAAGTGCAAATCTTGCCAAACTGATAGATGCTTATGCCTTATGAAATACAATGTTTTCTGCAATGCTGTAAGACAGTTTTTAATGTGTTAGAAGTTATATGCACAAATACTAATGTTTGGACTTCAATGATCAAGATTGTTAGTTTACAGCTTTCTGAGTCCAGTAATGTTGAAATAGTGATTCTGTTCAAATGAAGTGAAACCAAGCCCAAATCTGCTCAAAAGCTTTTCTCTCTATCAGAGTAAGCTGTTTCATTCAGTATTAAGTGCAAATCTTGCCAAACTGATAGATGCTTATGCCTTATGAAATACAATGTTTTCTGCAATGCTGTAAGACAGTTTTTAATGTGTTAGAAGTTATATGCACAAAAACTAATGTTAGGACTTCAATGATCAAGATTGTCAGTTTTCAGCTTTCTGAGTCCAGTAATGTTGAAATAGTGATTCTGTTCAAATGAAGTGAAACCAAGCCCAAATCTGCTCAAAAGCTTTTCTCTCTATCAGAGTAAGCTGTTTCATTCAGTATTAAGTGCAAATCTTGCCAAACTGATAGATGCTTATGCCTTATGAAATACAATGTTTTCTGCAATGCTGTAAGACAGTTTTTAATGTGTTAGAAGTTATATGCACAAAAACTTATGTTAGGACTTCAATGATCAAGATTGTCAGTTTACAGCTTTCTGAGTCCAGTAATGTTGAAATAGTGATTCTGTTCAAATGAAGTGAAACCAAGCCCAAATCTGCTCAAAAGCTTTTCTCTCTATCAGAGTAAGCTGTTTCATTCAGTATTAAGTGCAAATCTTGCCAAACTGAAAGATGCTTATGCCTTATGAAATACAATGTTTTCTGCAATGCTGTAAGACAGTTTTTAATGTGTTAGAAGTTATATGCACAAAAACTAATGTTAGGACTTCAAAGATCAAGATTGTCAGTTTACAGCTTTCTGAGTCCAGTAATGTTGAAATAGTGCTGCTGTTCAAATGAAGTGAAATCAAGCCCAAATCTGCTCAAAAGCTTTTCTCTCTATCAGAGTAAGCTGTTTCATTCAGTATTAAGTGCAAATCTTGCCAAACTGATAGATGCTTATGCCTTATGAAATACAATGTTTTCTGCAATGCTGTAAGACAGTTTTTAATGTGTTAGAAGTTATATGCACAAAAACTAATGTTAGGACTTCAATGATCAAGATTGTCAGTTTACAGCTTTCTGAGTCCAGTAATGTTGAAATAGTGATTCTGTTCAAATGAAGTGAAACCAAGCCCAAATCTGCTCAAAAGCTTTTCTCTCTATCAGAGTAAGCTGTTTCATTCAGTATTAAGTGCAAATCTTGCCAAACTGATAGATGCTTATGCCTTATGAAATATAATGTTTTCTGCAATGCTGTAAGACAGTTTTTAATGTGTTAGAAGTTATATGCACAAAAAATTATGTTAGGACTTCAATGATCAAGATTGTCAGTTTACAGCTTTCTGAGTCCAGTAATGTTGAAATAGTGCTGCTGTTCAAATGAAGTGAAATCAAGCCCAAATCTGCTCAAAAGCTTTTCTCTCTATCAGAGTAAGCTGTTTCATTCAGTATTCAGTGCAAATCTTGCCAAACTGAAAGATGTTTAAGCCTTATGAAATACAATGTTTTCTGCAATGCTGTAAGACAGTTTTTAATGTGTTAGAAGTTATATGCACAAAAACTTATGTTATGACTTCAATGATCAAGATTGTCAGTTTACAGCTTTCTGAGTCCAGTAATGTTGAAATAGTGCTGCTGTTCAAATGAAGTGAAATCAAGCCCAAATCTGCTCAAAAGCTTTTCTCTCTATCAGAGTAAGCTGTTTCATTCAGTATTAAGTGCAAATCTTGGCAAACTGATAGATGCTTATGCCTTATGAAATACAATGTTTTCTGCAATGCTGAAAGACAGTTTTTAATGTGTTAGAAGTTATATGCAAAAAAACTAATGTTAGGACTTCAATGATCAAGATTGTCAGTTTACAGCTTTCTGAGTCCAGTAATGTTGAAATAGTGCTGCTGTTCAAATGAAGTGAAATCAAGCCCAAATCTGCTCAAAAGCTTTTCTCTCTATCAGAGTAAGCTGTTTCATTCAGTATTAAGTGCAAATCTTGCCAAACTGATAGATGCTTATGCCTTATGAAATACAATGTTTTCTGCAATGCTGTAAGACAGTTTTTAATGTGTTAGAAGTTATATGCACAAATACTAATGTTTGGACTTCAATGATCAAGATTGTCAGTTTACAGCTTTCTGAGTCCAGTAATGTTGAAATAGTGATTCTGTTCAAATGAAGTGAAACCAAGCCCAAATCTGCTCAAAAGCTTTTCTCTCTATCAGAGTAAGCTGTTTCATTCAGTATTAAGTGCAAATCTTGCCAAACTGATAGATGCTTATGCCTTATGAAACACAATGTTTTCTGCAATGCTGTAAGACAGTTTTTAATGTGTTAGAAGTTATATGCACAAAAACTTATGCTAGGACTTCAATGATCAAGATTGTCAGTTTACAGCTTTCTGAGTCCAGTAATGTTGAAATAGTGCTGCTGTTCAAATGAAGTGAAATCAAGCCCAAATCTGCTCAAAAGCTTTTCTCTCTATCAGAGTAAGCTGTTTCATTCAGTATTCAGTGCAAATCTTGCCAAACTGAAAGATGTTTAAGCCTTATGAAATACAATGTTTTCTGCAATGCTGTAAGACAGTTTTTAATGTGTTAGAAGTTATATGCACAAAAACTTATGTTAGGACTTCAATGATCAAGATTGTCAGTTTACAGCTTTCTGAGTCCAGTAATGTTGAAATAGTGCTGCTGTTCAAATGAAGTGAAATCAAGCCCAAATCTGCTCAAAAGCTTTTCTCTCTATCAGAGTAAGCTGTTTCATTCAGTATTAAGTGCAAATCTTGGCAAACTGATAGATGCTTATGCCTTATGAAATACAATGTTTTCTGCAATGCTGAAAGACAGTTTTTAATGTGTTAGAAGTTATATGCACAAAAACTAATGTTAGGACTTCAATGATCAAGATTGTCAGTTTACAGCTTTCTGAGTCCAGTAATGTTGAAATAGTGATTCTGTTCAAATGAAGTGAAACCAAGCCCAAATCTGCTCAAAAGCTTTTCTCTCTATCAGAGTAAGCTGTTTCATTCAGTATTAAGTGCAAATCTTGCCAAACTGAAAGATGCTTATGCCTTATGAAATACAATGTTTTCTGCAATGCTGTAAGACAGTTTTTAATGTGTTAGAAGTTATATGCACAAAAACTAATGTTAGGACTTCAAAGATCAAGATTGTCAGTTTACAGCTTTCTGAGTCCAGTAATGTTGAAATAGTGCTGCTGTTCAAATGAAGTGAAATCAAGCCCAAATCTGCTCAAAAGCTTTTCTCTCTATCAGAGTAAGCTGTTTCATTCAGTATTAAGTGCAAATCTTGCCAAACTGATAGATGCTTATGCCTTATGAAATACAATGTTTTTTCTGCAATGCTGAAGGACAGTTTTTAATGTGTTAGAAGTTATATGCACAAAAACTTATGTTAGGACTTCAATGATCAAGATTGTCAGTTTACAGCTTTCTGAGTCCAGTAATGTTGAAATTGTGCTGCTGTTCAAATGAAGTGAAATCAAGCCCAAATCTGCTCAAAAGCTTTTCTCTCTATCAGAGTAAGCTGTTTCATTCAGTATTCAGTGCAAATCTTGCCAAACTGAAAGTTGTTTAAGCCTTATGAAATACAATGTTTTCTGCAATGCTGTAAGACAGTTTTTAATGTGTTAGAAGTTATATGCACAAAAACTTATGTTAGGACTTCAATGATCAAGATTGTCAGTTTACAGCTTTCTGAGTCCAGTAATGTTGAAATAGTGCTGCTGTTCAAATGAAGTGAAATCAAGCCCAAATCTGCTCAAAAGCTTTTCTCTATATCAGAGTAAGCTGTTTCATTCAGTATTAAGTGCAAATCTTGCCAAACTGATAGATGCTTATGCCTTATGAAATACAATGTTTTCTGCAATGCTGTAAGACAGTTTTTAATGTGTTAGAAGTTATATGCACAAAAACTAATGTTAGGACTTCAATGATCAAGATTGTCAGTTTTCAGCTTTCTGAGTCCAGTAATGTTGAAATAGTGATTCTGTTCAAATGAAGTGAAACCAAGCCCAAATCTGCTCAAAAGCTTTTCTCTCTAGCAGAGTAAGCTGTTTCATTCAGTATTAAGTGCAAATCTTCCCAAACTGATAGATGCTTATGCCTTATGAAATACAATGTTTTCTGCAATGCTGTAAGACAGTTTTTAATGTTTTAGAAGTTATATGCACAAAAACTTATGTTAGGACTTCGATGATCAAGATTGTCAGTTTACAGCTTTCTGAGTCCAGTAATGTTGAAATAGTGATTCTGTTCAAATGAAGTGAAACCAAGCCCAAATCTGCTCAAAAGCTTTTCTCTCTATCAGAGTAAGCTGTTTCATTCAGTATTAAGTGCAAATCTTGCCAAACTGAAAGATGCTTATGCCTTATGAAATACAATGTTTTCTGCAATGCTGTAAGACAGTTTTTAATGTGTTAGAAGTTATATGCACAAAAACTAATGTTAGGACTTCAAAGATCAAGATTGTCAGTTTACAGCTTTCTGAGTCCAGTAATGTTGAAATAGTGCTGCTGTTCAAATGAAGTGAAATCAAGCCCAAATCTGCTCAAAAGCTTTTCTCTCTATCAGAGTAAGCTGTTTCATTCAGTATTAAGTGCAAATCTTGCCAAACTGATAGATGCTTATGCCTTATGAAATACAATGTTTTTTCTGCAATGCTGAAGGACAGTTTTTAATGTGTTAGAAGTTATATGCACAAAAACTTATGTTAGGACTTCAATGATCAAGATTGTCAGTTTTCAGCTTTCTGAGTCCAGTAATGTTGAAATAGTGATTCTGTTCAAATGAAGTGAAACCAAGCCCAAATCTGCTCAAAAGCTTTTCTCTCTATCAGAGTAAGCTGTTTCATTCAGTATTAAGTGCAAATCTTGCCAAACTGATAGATGCTTATGCCTTATGAAATACAATGTTTTCTGCAATGCTGTAAGACAGTTTTTAATGTGTTAGAAGTTATATGCACAAATACTAATGTTTGGACTTCAATGATCAAGATTGTTAGTTTACAGCTTTCTGAGTCCAGTAATGTTGAAATAGTGATTCTGTTCAAATGAAGTGAAACCAAGCCCAAATCTGCTCAAAAGCTTTTCTCTCTATCAGAGTAAGCTGTTTCATTCAGTATTAAGTGCAAATCTTGCCAAACTGATAGATGCTTATGCCTTATGAAATACAATGTTTTCTGCAATGCTGTAAGACAGTTTTTAATGTGTTAGAAGTTATATGCACAAAAACTAATGTTAGGACTTCAATGATCAAGATTGTCAGTTTTCAGCTTTCTGAGTCCAGTAATGTTGAAATAGTGATTCTGTTCAAATGAAGTGAAACCAAGCCCAAATCTGCTCAAAAGCTTTTCTCTCTATCAGAGTAAGCTGTTTCATTCAGTATTAAGTGCAAATCTTGCCAAACTGATAGATGCTTATGCCTTATGAAATACAATGTTTTCTGCAATGCTGTAAGACAGTTTTTAATGTGTTAGAAGTTATATGCACAAAAACTTATGTTAGGACTTCAATGATCAAGATTGTCAGTTTACAGCTTTCTGAGTCCAGTAATGTTGAAATAGTGATTCTGTTCAAATGAAGTGAAACCAAGCCCAAATCTGCTCAAAAGCTTTTCTCTCTATCAGAGTAAGCTGTTTCATTCAGTATTAAGTGCAAATCTTGCCAAACTGAAAGATGCTTATGCCTTATGAAATACAATGTTTTCTGCAATGCTGTAAGACAGTTTTTAATGTGTTAGAAGTTATATGCACAAAAACTAATGTTAGGACTTCAAAGATCAAGATTGTCAGTTTACAGCTTTCTGAGTCCAGTAATGTTGAAATAGTGCTGCTGTTCAAATGAAGTGAAATCAAGCCCAAATCTGCTCAAAAGCTTTTCTCTCTATCAGAGTAAGCTGTTTCATTCAGTATTAAGTGCAAATCTTGCCAAACTGATAGATGCTTATGCCTTATGAAATACAATGTTTTCTGCAATGCTGTAAGACAGTTTTTAATGTGTTAGAAGTTATATGCACAAAAACTAATGTTAGGACTTCAATGATCAAGATTGTCAGTTTACAGCTTTCTGAGTCCAGTAATGTTGAAATAGTGATTCTGTTCAAATGAAGTGAAACCAAGCCCAAATCTGCTCAAAAGCTTTTCTCTCTATCAGAGTAAGCTGTTTCATTCAGTATTAAGTGCAAATCTTGCCAAACTGATAGATGCTTATGCCTTATGAAATATAATGTTTTCTGCAATGCTGTAAGACAGTTTTTAATGTGTTAGAAGTTATATGCACAAAAAATTATGTTAGGACTTCAATGATCAAGATTGTCAGTTTACAGCTTTCTGAGTCCAGTAATGTTGAAATAGTGCTGCTGTTCAAATGAAGTGAAATCAAGCCCAAATCTGCTCAAAAGCTTTTCTCTCTATCAGAGTAAGCTGTTTCATTCAGTATTCAGTGCAAATCTTGCCAAACTGAAAGATGTTTAAGCCTTATGAAATACAATGTTTTCTGCAATGCTGTAAGACAGTTTTTAATGTGTTAGAAGTTATATGCACAAAAACTTATGTTATGACTTCAATGATCAAGATTGTCAGTTTACAGCTTTCTGAGTCCAGTAATGTTGAAATAGTGCTGCTGTTCAAATGAAGTGAAATCAAGCCCAAATCTGCTCAAAAGCTTTTCTCTCTATCAGAGTAAGCTGTTTCATTCAGTATTAAGTGCAAATCTTGGCAAACTGATAGATGCTTATGCCTTATGAAATACAATGTTTTCTGCAATGCTGAAAGACAGTTTTTAATGTGTTAGAAGTTATATGCACAAAAACTAATGTTAGGACTTCAATGATCAAGATTGTCAGTTTACAGCTTTCTGAGTCCAGTAATGTTGAAATAGTGCTGCTGTTCAAATGAAGTGAAATCAAGCCCAAATCTGCTCAAAAGCTTTTCTCTCTATCAGAGTAAGCTGTTTCATTCAGTATTAAGTGCAAATCTTGCCAAACTGATAGATGCTTATGCCTTATGAAATACAATGTTTTCTGCAATGCTGTAAGACAGTTTTTAATGTGTTAGAAGTTATATGCACAAATACTAATGTTTGGACTTCAATGATCAAGATTGTCAGTTTACAGCTTTCTGAGTCCAGTAATGTTGAAATAGTGATTCTGTTCAAATGAAGTGAAACCAAGCCCAAATCTGCTCAAAAGCTTTTCTCTCTATCAGAGTAAGCTGTTTCATTCAGTATTAAGTGCAAATCTTGCCAAACTGATAGATGCTTATGCCTTATGAAACACAATGTTTTCTGCAATGCTGTAAGACAGTTTTTAATGTGTTAGAAGTTATATGCACAAAAACTTATGTTAGGACTTCAATGATCAAGATTGTCAGTTTACAGCTTTCTGAGTCCAGTAATGTTGAAATAGTGCTGCTGTTCAAATGAAGTGAAATCAAGCCCAAATCTGCTCAAAAGCTTTTCTCTCTATCAGAGTAAGCTGTTTCATTCAGTATTCAGTGCAAATCTTGCCAAACTGAAAGATGTTTAAGCCTTATGAAATACAATGTTTTCTGCAATGCTGTAAGACAGTTTTTAATGTGTTAGAAGTTATATGCACAAAAACTTATGTTAGGACTTCAATGATCAAGATTGTCAGTTTACAGCTTTCTGAGTCCAGTAATGTTGAAATAGTGCTGCTGTTCAAATGAAGTGAAATCAAGCCCAAATCTGCTCAAAAGCTTTTCTCTCTATCAGAGTAAGCTGTTTCATTCAGTATTAAGTGCAAATCTTGGCAAACTGATAGATGCTTATGCCTTATGAAATACAATGTTTTCTGCAATGCTGAAAGACAGTTTTTAATGTGTTAGAAGTTATATGCACAAAAACTAATGTTAGGACTTCAATGATCAAGATTGTCAGTTTACAGCTTTCTGAGTCCAGTAATGTTGAAATAGTGATTCTGTTCAAATGAAGTGAAACCAAGCCCAAATCTGCTCAAAAGCTTTTCTCTCTATCAGAGTAAGCTGTTTCATTCAGTATTAAGTGCAAATCTTGCCAAACTGAAAGATGCTTATGCCTTATGAAATACAATGTTTTCTGCAATGCTGTAAGACAGTTTTTAATGTGTTAGAAGTTATATGCACAAAAACTAATGTTAGGACTTCAAAGATCAAGATTGTCAGTTTACAGCTTTCTGAGTCCAGTAATGTTGAAATAGTGCTGCTGTTCAAATGAAGTGAAATCAAGCCCAAATCTGCTCAAAAGCTTTTCTCTCTATCAGAGTAAGCTGTTTCATTCAGTATTAAGTGCAAATCTTGCCAAACTGATAGATGCTTATGCCTTATGAAATACAATGTTTTTTCTGCAATGCTGAAGGACAGTTTTTAATGTGTTAGAAGTTATATGCACAAAAACTTATGTTAGGACTTCAATGATCAAGATTGTCAGTTTTCAGCTTTCTGAGTCCAGTAATGTTGAAATAGTGATTCTGTTCAAATGAAGTGAAACCAAGCCCAAATCTGCTCAAAAGCTTTTCTCTCTATCAGAGTAAGCTGTTTCATTCAGTATTAAGTGCAAATCTTGCCAAACTGATAGATGCTTATGCCTTATGAAATACAATGTTTTCTGCAATGCTGTAAGACAGTTTTTAATGTGTTAGAAGTTATATGCACAAAAACTTATGTTATGACTTCAATGATCAAGATTGTCAGTTTACAGCTTTCTGAGTCCAGTAATGTTGAAATAGTGCTGCTGTTCAAATGAAGTGAAATCAAGCCCAAATCTGCTCAAAAGCTTTTCTCTCTATCAGAGTAAGCTGTTTCATTCAGTATTAAGTGCAAATCTTGGCAAACTGATAGATGCTTATGCCTTATGAAATACAATGTTTTCTGCAATGCTGAAAGACAGTTTTTAATGTGTTAGAAGTTATATGCACAAAAACTAATGTTAGGACTTCAATGATCAAGATTGTCAGTTTACAGCTTTCTGAGTCCAGTAATGTTGAAATAGTGCTGCTGTTCAAATGAAGTGAAATCAAGCCCAAATCTGCTCAAAAGCTTTTCTCTCTATCAGAGTAAGCTGTTTCATTCAGTATTAAGTGCAAATCTTGCCAAACTGATAGATGCTTATGCCTTATGAAATACAATGTTTTCTGCAATGCTGTAAGACAGTTTTTAATGTGTTAGAAGTTATATGCACAAATACTAATGTTTGGACTTCAATGATCAAGATTGTCAGTTTACAGCTTTCTGAGTCCAGTAATGTTGAAATAGTGCTGCTGTTCAAATGAAGTGAAATCAAGCCCAAATCTGCTCAAAAGCTTTTCTCTATATCAGAGTAAGCTGTTTCATTCAGTATTAAGTGCAAATCTTGCCAAACTGATAGATGCTTATGCCTTATGAAATACAATGTTTTCTGCAATGCTGTAAGACAGTTTTTAATGTGTTAGAAGTTATATGCACAAAAACTAATGTTAGGACTTCAATGATCAAGATTGTCAGTTTTCAGCTTTCTGAGTCCAGTAATGTTGAAATAGTGATTCTGTTCAAATGAAGTGAAACCAAGCCCAAATCTGCTCAAAAGCTTTTCTCTCTATCAGAGTAAGCTGTTTCATTCAGTATTAAGTGCAAATCTTCCCAAACTGATAGATGCTTATGCCTTATGAAATACAATGTTTTCTGCAATGCTGTAAGACAGTTTTTAATGTGTTAGAAGTTATATGCACAAAAACTTATGTTAGGACTTCGATGATCAAGATTGTCAGTTTACAGCTTTCTGAGTCCAGTAATGTTGAAATAGTGATTCTGTTCAAATGAAGTGAAACCAAGCCCAAATCTGCTCAAAAGCTTTTCTCTCTATCAGAGTAAGCTGTTTCATTCAGTATTAAGTGCAAATCTTGCCAAACTGAAAGATGCTTATGCCTTATGAAATACAATGTTTTCTGCAATGCTGTAAGACAGTTTTTAATGTGTTAGAAGTTATATGCACAAAAACTTATGTTATGACTTCAATGATCAAGATTGTCAGTTTACAGCTTTCTGAGTCCAGTAATGTTGAAATAGTGCTGCTGTTCAAATGAAGTGAAATCAAGCCCAAATCTGCTCAAAAGCTTTTCTCTCTATCAGAGTAAGCTGTTTCATTCAGTATTAAGTGCAAATCTTGGCAAACTGATAGATGCTTATGCCTTATGAAATACAATGTTTTCTGCAATGCTGAAAGACAGTTTTTAATGTGTTAGAAGTTATATGCACAAAAACTAATGTTAGGACTTCAATGATCAAGATTGTCAGTTTACAGCTTTCTGAGTCCAGTAATGTTGAAATAGTGCTGCTGTTCAAATGAAGTGAAATCAAGCCCAAATCTGCTCAAAAGCTTTTCTCTCTATCAGAGTAAGCTGTTTCATTCAGTATTAAGTGCAAATCTTGCCAAACTGATAGATGCTTATGCCTTATGAAATACAATGTTTTCTGCAATGCTGTAAGACAGTTTTTAATGTGTTAGAAGTTATATGCACAAATACTAATGTTTGGACTTCAATGATCAAGATTGTCAGTTTACAGCTTTCTGAGTCCAGTAATGTTGAAATAGTGCTGCTGTTCAAATGAAGTGAAATCAAGCCCAAATCTGCTCAAAAGCTTTTCTCTATATCAGAGTAAGCTGTTTCATTCAGTATTAAGTGCAAATCTTGCCAAACTGATAGATGCTTATGCCTTATGAAATACAATGTTTTCTGCAATGCTGTAAGACAGTTTTTAATGTGTTAGAAGTTATATGCACAAAAACTAATGTTAGGACTTCAATGATCAAGATTGTCAGTTTTCAGCTTTCTGAGTCCAGTAATGTTGAAATAGTGATTCTGTTCAAATGAAGTGAAACCAAGCCCAAATCTGCTCAAAAGCTTTTCTCTCTATCAGAGTAAGCTGTTTCATTCAGTATTAAGTGCAAATCTTCCCAAACTGATAGATGCTTATGCCTTATGAAATACAATGTTTTCTGCAATGCTGTAAGACAGTTTTTAATGTGTTAGAAGTTATATGCACAAAAACTTATGTTAGGACTTCGATGATCAAGATTGTCAGTTTACAGCTTTCTGAGTCCAGTAATGTTGAAATAGTGATTCTGTTCAAATGAAGTGAAACCAAGCCCAAATCTGCTCAAAAGCTTTTCTCTCTATCAGAGTAAGCTGTTTCATTCAGTATTAAGTGCAAATCTTGCCAAACTGAAAGATGCTTATGCCTTATGAAATACAATGTTTTCTGCAATGCTGTAAGACAGTTTTTAATGTGTTAGAAGTTATATGCACAAAAACTAATGTTAGGACTTCAAAGATCAAGATTGTCAGTTTACAGCTTTCTGAGTCCAGTAATGTTGAAATAGTGCTGCTGTTCAAATGAAGTGAAATCAAGCCCAAATCTGCTCAAAAGCTTTTCTCTCTATCAGAGTAAGCTGTTTCATTCAGTATTAAGTGCAAATCTTGCCAAACTGATAGATGCTTATGCCTTATGAAATACAATGTTTTTTCTGCAATGCTGAAGGACAGTTTTTAATGTGTTAGAAGTTATATGCACAAAAACTTATGTTAGGACTTCAATGATCAAGATTGTCAGTTTTCAGCTTTCTGAGTCCAGTAATGTTGAAATAGTGATTCTGTTCAAATGAAGTGAAACCAAGCCCAAATCTGCTCAAAAGCTTTTCTCTCTATCAGAGTAAGCTGTTTCATTCAGTATTAAGTGCAAATCTTGCCAAACTGATAGATGCTTATGCCTTATGAAATACAATGTTTTCTGCAATGCTGTAAGACAGTTTTTAATGTGTTAGAAGTTATATGCACAAATACTAATGTTTGGACTTCAATGATCAAGATTGTTAGTTTACAGCTTTCTGAGTCCAGTAATGTTGAAATAGTGATTCTGTTCAAATGAAGTGAAACCAAGCCCAAATCTGCTCAAAAGCTTTTCTCTCTATCAGAGTAAGCTGTTTCATTCAGTATTAAGTGCAAATCTTGCCAAACTGATAGATGCTTATGCCTTATGAAATACAATGTTTTCTGCAATGCTGTAAGACAGTTTTTAATGTGTTAGAAGTTATATGCACAAAAACTAATGTTAGGACTTCAATGATCAAGATTGTCAGTTTTCAGCTTTCTGAGTCCAGTAATGTTGAAATAGTGATTCTGTTCAAATGAAGTGAAACCAAGCCCAAATCTGCTCAAAAGCTTTTCTCTCTATCAGAGTAAGCTGTTTCATTCAGTATTAAGTGCAAATCTTGCCAAACTGATAGATGCTTATGCCTTATGAAATACAATGTTTTCTGCAATGCTGTAAGACAGTTTTTAATGTGTTAGAAGTTATATGCACAAAAACTTATGTTAGGACTTCAATGATCAAGATTGTCAGTTTACAGCTTTCTGAGTCCAGTAATGTTGAAATAGTGATTCTGTTCAAATGAAGTGAAACCAAGCCCAAATCTGCTCAAAAGCTTTTCTCTCTATCAGAGTAAGCTGTTTCATTCAGTATTAAGTGCAAATCTTGCCAAACTGAAAGATGCTTATGCCTTATGAAATACAATGTTTTCTGCAATGCTGTAAGACAGTTTTTAATGTGTTAGAAGTTATATGCACAAAAACTAATGTTAGGACTTCAAAGATCAAGATTGTCAGTTTACAGCTTTCTGAGTCCAGTAATGTTGAAATAGTGCTGCTGTTCAAATGAAGTGAAATCAAGCCCAAATCTGCTCAAAAGCTTTTCTCTCTATCAGAGTAAGCTGTTTCATTCAGTATTAAGTGCAAATCTTGCCAAACTGATAGATGCTTATGCCTTATGAAATACAATGTTTTCTGCAATGCTGTAAGACAGTTTTTAATGTGTTAGAAGTTATATGCACAAAAACTAATGTTAGGACTTCAATGATCAAGATTGTCAGTTTACAGCTTTCTGAGTCCAGTAATGTTGAAATAGTGATTCTGTTCAAATGAAGTGAAACCAAGCCCAAATCTGCTCAAAAGCTTTTCTCTCTATCAGAGTAAGCTGTTTCATTCAGTATTAAGTGCAAATCTTGCCAAACTGATAGATGCTTATGCCTTATGAAATATAATGTTTTCTGCAATGCTGTAAGACAGTTTTTAATGTGTTAGAAGTTATATGCACAAAAAATTATGTTAGGACTTCAATGATCAAGATTGTCAGTTTACAGCTTTCTGAGTCCAGTAATGTTGAAATAGTGCTGCTGTTCAAATGAAGTGAAATCAAGCCCAAATCTGCTCAAAAGCTTTTCTCTCTATCAGAGTAAGCTGTTTCATTCAGTATTCAGTGCAAATCTTGCCAAACTGAAAGATGTTTAAGCCTTATGAAATACAATGTTTTCTGCAATGCTGTAAGACAGTTTTTAATGTGTTAGAAGTTATATGCACAAAAACTTATGTTATGACTTCAATGATCAAGATTGTCAGTTTACAGCTTTCTGAGTCCAGTAATGTTGAAATAGTGCTGCTGTTCAAATGAAGTGAAATCAAGCCCAAATCTGCTCAAAAGCTTTTCTCTCTATCAGAGTAAGCTGTTTCATTCAGTATTAAGTGCAAATCTTGGCAAACTGATAGATGCTTATGCCTTATGAAATACAGTTTTCTGCAATGCTGAAAGACAGTTTTTAATGTGTTAGAAGTTATATGCACAAAAACTAATGTTAGGACTTCAATGATCAAGATTGTCAGTTTACAGCTTTCTGAGTCCAGTAATGTTGAAATAGTGCTGCTGTTCAAATGAAGTGAAATCAAGCCCAAATCTGCTCAAAAGCTTTTCTCTCTATCAGAGTAAGCTGTTTCATTCAGTATTAAGTGCAAATCTTGCCAAACTGATAGATGCTTATGCCTTATGAAATACAATGTTTTCTGCAATGCTGTAAGACAGTTTTTAATGTGTTAGAAGTTATATGCACAAATAGTAATGTTTGGACTTCAATGATCAAGATTGTCAGTTTACAGCTTTCTGAGTCCAGTAATGTTGAAATAGTGCTGCTGTTCAAATGAAGTGAAATCAAGCCCAAATCTGCTCAAAAGCTTTTCTCTCTATCAGAGTAAGCTGTTTCATTCAGTATTAAGTGCAAATCTTGCCAAACTGATAGATGCTTATGCCTTATGAAATACAATGTTTTTTCTGCAATGCTGAAGGACAGTTTTTAATGTGTTAGAAGTTATATGCACAAAAACTTATGTTAGGACTTCAATGATCAAGATTGTCAGTTTTCAGCTTTCTGAGTCCAGTAATGTTGAAATAGTGATTCTGTTCAAATGAAGTGAAACCAAGCCCAAATCTGCTCAAAAGCTTTTCTCTCTATCAGAGTAAGCTGTTTCATTCAGTATTAAGTGCAAATCTTGCCAAACTGATAGATGCTTATGCCTTATGAAATACAATGTTTTCTGCAATGCTGTAAGACAGTTTTTAATGTGTTAGAAGTTATATGCACAAATACTAATGTTTGGACTTCAATGATCAAGATTGTTAGTTTACAGCTTTCTGAGTCCAGTAATGTTGAAATAGTGATTCTGTTCAAATGAAGTGAAACCAAGCCCAAATCTGCTCAAAAGCTTTTCTCTCTATCAGAGTAAGCTGTTTCATTCAGTATTAAGTGCAAATCTTGCCAAACTGATAGATGCTTATGCCTTATGAAATACAATGTTTTCTGCAATGCTGTAAGACAGTTTTTAATGTGTTAGAAGTTATATGCACAAAAACTAATGTTAGGACTTCAATGATCAAGATTGTCAGTTTTCAGCTTTCTGAGTCCAGTAATGTTGAAATAGTGATTCTGTTCAAATGAAGTGAAACCAAGCCCAAATCTGCTCAAAAGCTTTTCTCTCTATCAGAGTAAGCTGTTTCATTCAGTATTAAGTGCAAATCTTGCCAAACTGATAGATGCTTATGCCTTA
The DNA here is from genome assembly GCF_023724105.1 of Carassius gibelio. Classification (NCBI taxonomy): domain Eukaryota; kingdom Metazoa; phylum Chordata; class Actinopteri; order Cypriniformes; family Cyprinidae; genus Carassius; species Carassius gibelio. Next base: position 25,898,518 of record NC_068407.1, on the reverse strand, counting down.
TGAAATACAATGTTTTCTGCAATGCTGTAAGACAGTTTTTAATGTGTTAGAAGTTATATGCACAAAAACTTATGTTAGGACTTCAATGATCAAGATTGTCAGTTTACAGCTTTCTGAGTCCAGTAATGTTGAAATAGTGATTCTGTTCAAATGAAGTGAAACCAAGCCCAAATCTGCTCAAAAGCTTTTCTCTCTATCAGAGTAAGCTGTTTCATTCAGTATTAAGTGCAAATCTTGCCAAACTGAAAGATGCTTATGCCTTATGAAATACAATGTTTTCTGCAATGCTGTAAGACAGTTTTTAATGTGTTAGAAGTTATATGCACAAAAACTAATGTTAGGACTTCAAAGATCAAGATTGTCAGTTTACAGCTTTCTGAGTCCAGTAATGTTGAAATAGTGCTGCTGTTCAAATGAAGTGAAATCAAGCCCAAATCTGCTCAAAAGCTTTTCTCTCTATCAGAGTAAGCTGTTTCATTCAGTATTAAGTGCAAATCTTGCCAAACTGATAGATGCTTATGCCTTATGAAATACAATGTTTTCTGCAATGCTGTAAGACAGTTTTTAATGTGTTAGAAGTTATATGCACAAAAACTAATGTTAGGACTTCAATGATCAAGATTGTCAGTTTACAGCTTTCTGAGTCCAGTAATGTTGAAATAGTGATTCTGTTCAAATGAAGTGAAACCAAGCCCAAATCTGCTCAAAAGCTTTTCTCTCTATCAGAGTAAGCTGTTTCATTCAGTATTAAGTGCAAATCTTGCCAAACTGATAGATGCTTATGCCTTATGAAATATAATGTTTTCTGCAATGCTGTAAGACAGTTTTTAATGTGTTAGAAGTTATATGCACAAAAAATTATGTTAGGACTTCAATGATCAAGATTGTCAGTTTACAGCTTTCTGAGTCCAGTAATGTTGAAATAGTGCTGCTGTTCAAATGAAGTGAAATCAAGCCCAAATCTGCTCAAAAGCTTTTCTCTCTATCAGAGTAAGCTGTTTCATTCAGTATTCAGTGCAAATCTTGCCAAACTGAAAGATGTTTAAGCCTTATGAAATACAATGTTTTCTGCAATGCTGTAAGACAGTTTTTAATGTGTTAGAAGTTATATGCACAAAAACTTATGTTATGACTTCAATGATCAAGATTGTCAGTTTACAGCTTTCTGAGTCCAGTAATGTTGAAATAGTGCTGCTGTTCAAATGAAGTGAAATCAAGCCCAAATCTGCTCAAAAGCTTTTCTCTCTATCAGAGTAAGCTGTTTCATTCAGTATTAAGTGCAAATCTTGGCAAACTGATAGATGCTTATGCCTTATGAAATACAATGTTTTCTGCAATGCTGAAAGACAGTTTTTAATGTGTTAGAAGTTATATGCACAAAAACTAATGTTAGGACTTCAATGATCAAGATTGTCAGTTTACAGCTTTCTGAGTCCAGTAATGTTGAAATAGTGCTGCTGTTCAAATGAAGTGAAATCAAGCCCAAATCTGCTCAAAAGCTTTTCTCTCTATCAGAGTAAGCTGTTTCATTCAGTATTAAGTGCAAATCTTGCCAAACTGATAGATGCTTATGCCTTATGAAATACAATGTTTTCTGCAATGCTGTAAGACAGTTTTTAATGTGTTAGAAGTTATATGCACAAATACTAATGTTTGGACTTCAATGATCAAGATTGTCAGTTTACAGCTTTCTGAGTCCAGTAATGTTGAAATAGTGATTCTGTTCAAATGAAGTGAAACCAAGCCCAAATCTGCTCAAAAGCTTTTCTCTCTATCAGAGTAAGCTGTTTCATTCAGTATTAAGTGCAAATCTTGCCAAACTGATAGATGCTTATGCCTTATGAAACACAATGTTTTCTGCAATGCTGTAAGACAGTTTTTAATGTGTTAGAAGTTATATGCACAAAAACTTATGTTAGGACTTCAATGATCAAGATTGTCAGTTTACAGCTTTCTGAGTCCAGTAATGTTGAAATAGTGCTGCTGTTCAAATGAAGTGAAATCAAGCCCAAATCTGCTCAAAAGCTTTTCTCTCTATCAGAGTAAGCTGTTTCATTCAGTATTCAGTGCAAATCTTGCCAAACTGAAAGATGTTTAAGCCTTATGAAATACAATGTTTTCTGCAATGCTGTAAGACAGTTTTTAATGTGTTAGAAGTTATATGCACAAAAACTTATGTTAGGACTTCAATGATCAAGATTGTCAGTTTACAGCTTTCTGAGTCCAGTAATGTTGAAATAGTGCTGCTGTTCAAATGAAGTGAAATCAAGCCCAAATCTGCTCAAAAGCTTTTCTCTCTATCAGAGTAAGCTGTTTCATTCAGTATTAAGTGCAAATCTTGGCAAACTGATAGATGCTTATGCCTTATGAAATACAATGTTTTCTGCAATGCTGAAAGACAGTTTTTAATGTGTTAGAAGTTATATGCACAAAAACTAATGTTAGGACTTCAATGATCAAGATTGTCAGTTTACAGCTTTCTGAGTCCAGTAATGTTGAAATAGTGATTCTGTTCAAATGAAGTGAAACCAAGCCCAAATCTGCTCAAAAGCTTTTCTCTCTATCAGAATAAGCTGTTTCATTCAGTATTAAGTGCAAATCTTGCCAAACTGAAAGATGCTTATGCCTTATGAAATACAATGTTTTCTGCAATGCTGTAAGACAGTTTTTAATGTGTTAGAAGTTATATGCACAAAAACTAATGTTAGGACTTCAAAGATCAAGATTGTCAGTTTACAGCTTTCTGAGTCCAGTAATGTTGAAATAGTGCTGCTGTTCAAATGAAGTGAAATCAAGCCCAAATCTGCTCAAAAGCTTTTCTCTCTATCAGAGTAAGCTGTTTCATTCAGTATTAAGTGCAAATCTTGCCAAACTGATAGATGCTTATGCCTTATGAAATACAATGTTTTTTCTGCAATGCTGAAGGACAGTTTTTAATGTGTTAGAAGTTATATGCACAAAAACTTATGTTAGGACTTCAATGATCAAGATTGTCAGTTTTCAGCTTTCTGAGTCCAGTAATGTTGAAATAGTGATTCTGTTCAAATGAAGTGAAACCAAGCCCAAATCTGCTCAAAAGCTTTTCTCTCTATCAGAGTAAGCTGTTTCATTCAGTATTAAGTGCAAATCTTGCCAAACTGATAGATGCTTATGCCTTATGAAATACAATGTTTTCTGCAATGCTGTAAGACAGTTTTTAATGTGTTAGAAGTTATATGCACAAAAACTTATGTTATGACTTCAATGATCAAGATTGTCAGTTTACAGCTTTCTGAGTCCAGTAATGTTGAAATAGTGCTGCTGTTCAAATGAAGTGAAATCAAGCCCAAATCTGCTCAAAAGCTTTTCTCTCTATCAGAGTAAGCTGTTTCATTCAGTATTAAGTGCAAATCTTGGCAAACTGATAGATGCTTATGCCTTATGAAATACAATGTTTTCTGCAATGCTGAAAGACAGTTTTTAATGTGTTAGAAGTTATATGCACAAAAACTAATGTTAGGACTTCAATGATCAAGATTGTCAGTTTACAGCTTTCTGAGTCCAGTAATGTTGAAATAGTGCTGCTGTTCAAATGAAGTGAAACCAAGCCCAAATCTGCTCAAAAGCTTTTCTCTCTATCAGAGTAAGCTGTTTCATTCAGTATTAAGTGCAAATCTTGCCAAACTGATAGATGCTTATGCCTTATGAAATACAATGTTTTCTGCAATGCTGTAAGACAGTTTTTAATGTGTTAGAAGTTATATGCACAAATACTAATGTTTGGACTTCAATGATCAAGATTGTCAGTTTACAGCTTTCTGAGTCCAGTAATGTTGAAATAGTGATTCTGTTCAAATGAAGTGAAATCAAGCCCAAATCTGCTCAAAAGCTTTTCTCTCTATCAGAGTAAGCTGTTTCATTCAGTATTAAGTGCAAATCTTGCCAAACTGATAGATGCTTATGCCTTATGAAATACAATGTTTTTTCTGCAATGCTGAAGGACAGTTTTTAATGTGTTAGAAGTTATATGCACAAAAACTTATGTTAGGACTTCAATGATCAAGATTGTCAGTTTTCAGCTTTCTGAGTCCAGTAATGTTGAAATAGTGATTCTGTTCAAATGAAGTGAAACCAAGCCCAAATCTGCTCAAAAGCTTTTCTCTCTATCAGAGTAAGCTGTTTCATTCAGTATTAAGTGCAAATCTTGCCAAACTGATAGATGCTTATGCCTTATGAAATACAATGTTTTCTGCAATGCTGTAAGACAGTTTTTAATGTGTTAGAAGTTATATGCACAAAAACTTATGTTATGACTTCAATGATCAAGATTGTCAGTTTACAGCTTTCTGAGTCCAGTAATGTTGAAATAGTGCTGCTGTTCAAATGAAGTGAAATCAAGCCCAAATCTGCTCAAAAGCTTTTCTCTCTATCAGAGTAAGCTGTTTCATTCAGTATTAAGTGCAAATCTTGGCAAACTGATAGATGCTTATGCCTTATGAAATACAATGTTTTCTGCAATGCTGAAAGACAGTTTTTAATGTGTTAGAAGTTATATGCACAAAAACTAATGTTAGGACTTCAATGATCAAGATTGTCAGTTTACAGCTTTCTGAGTCCAGTAATGTTGAAATAGTGCTGCTGTTCAAATGAAGTGAAACCAAGCCCAAATCTGCTCAAAAGCTTTTCTCTCTATCAGAGTAAGCTGTTTCATTCAGTATTAAGTGCAAATCTTGCCAAACTGATAGATGCTTATGCCTTATGAAATACAATGTTTTCTGCAATGCTGTAAGACAGTTTTTAATGTGTTAGAAGTTATATGCACAAATACTAATGTTTGGACTTCAATGATCAAGATTGTCAGTTTACAGCTTTCTGAGTCCAGTAATGTTGAAATAGTGATTCTGTTCAAATGAAGTGAAACCAAGCCCAAATCTGCTCAAAAGCTTTTCTCTCTATCAGAGTAAGCTGTTTCATTCAGTATTAAGTGCAAATCTTGCCAAACTGATAGATGCTTATGCCTTATGAAACACAATGTTTTCTGCAATGCTGTAAGACAGTTTTTAATGTGTTAGAAGTTATATGCACAAAAACTTATGTTAGGACTTCAATGATCAAGATTGTCAGTTTACAGCTTTCTGAGTCCAGTAATGTTGAAATAGTGCTGCTGTTCAAATGAAGTGAAATCAAGCCCAAATCTGCTCAAAAGCTTTTCTCTCTATCAGAGTAAGCTGTTTCATTCAGTATTCAGTGCAAATCTTGCCAAACTGAAAGATGTTTAAGCCTTATGAAATACAATGTTTTCTGCAATGCTGTAAGACAGTTTTTAATGTGTTAGAAGTTATATGCACAAAAACTTATGTTAGGACTTCAATGATCAAGATTGTCAGTTTACAGCTTTCTGAGTCCAGTAATGTTGAAATAGTGCTGCTGTTCAAATGAAGTGAAATCAAGCCCAAATCTGCTCAAAAGCTTTTCTCTCTATCAGAGTAAGCTGTTTCATTCAGTATTAAGTGCAAATCTTGGCAAACTGATAGATGCTTATGCCTTATGAAATACAATGTTTTCTGCAATGCTGAAAGACAGTTTTTAATGTGTTAGAAGTTATATGCACAAAAACTAATGTTAGGACTTCAATGATCAAGATTGTCAGTGTACAGCTTTCTGAGTCCAGTAATGTTGAAATAGTGATTCTGTTCAAATGAAGTGAAACCAAGCCCAAATCTGCTCAAAAGCTTTTCTCTCTATCAGAGTAAGCTGTTTCATTCAGTATTAAGTGCAAATCTTGCCAAACTGAAAGATGCTTATGCCTTATGAAATACAATGTTTTCTGCAATGCTGTAAGACAGTTTTTAATGTGTTAGAAGTTATATGCACAAAAACTAATGTTAGGACTTCAAAGATCAAGATTGTCAGTTTACAGCTTTCTGAGTCCAGTAATGTTGAAATAGTGCTGCTGTTCAAATGAAGTGAAATCAAGCCCAAATCTGCTCAAAAGCTTTTCTCTCTATCAGAGTAAGCTGTTTCATTCAGTATTAAGTGCAAATCTTGCCAAACTGATAGATGCTTATGCCTTATGAAATACAATGTTTTTTCTGCAATGCTGAAGGACAGTTTTTAATGTGTTAGAAGTTATATGCACAAAAACTTATGTTAGGACTTCAATGATCAAGATTGTCAGTTTTCAGCTTTCTGAGTCCAGTAATGTTGAAATAGTGATTCTGTTCAAATGAAGTGAAACCAAGCCCAAATCTGCTCAAAAGCTTTTCTCTCTATCAGAGTAAGCTGTTTCATTCAGTATTAAGTGCAAATCTTGCCAAACTGATAGATGCTTATGCCTTATGAAATACAATGTTTTCTGCAATGCTGTAAGACAGTTTTTAATGTGTTAGAAGTTATATGCACAAATACTAATGTTTGGACTTCAATGATCAAGATTGTCAGTTTACAGCTTTCTGAGTCCAGTAATGTTGAAATAGTGATTCTGTTCAAATGAAGTGAAACCAAGCCCAAATCTGCTCAAAAGCTTTTCTCTCTATCAGAGTAAGCTGTTTCATTCAGTATTAAGTGCAAATCTTGCCAAACTGATAGATGCTTATGCCTTATGAAATACAATGTTTTCTGCAATGCTGTAAGACAGTTTTTAATGTGTTAGAAGTTATATGCACAAAAACTAATGTTAGGACTTCAATGATCAAGATTGTCAGTTTTCAGCTTTCTGAGTCCAGTAATGTTGAAATAGTGATTCTGTTCAAATGAAGTGAAACCAAGCCCAAATCTGCTCAAAAGCTTTTCTCTCTATCAAAGTAAGCTGTTTCATTCAGTATTAAGTGCAAATCTTGCCAAACTGATAGATGCTTATGCCTTATGAAATACAATGTTTTCTGCAATGCTGTAAGACAGTTTTTAATGTGTTAGAAGTTATATGCACAAAAACTTATGTTAGGACTTCAATGATCAAGATTGTCAGTTTACAGCTTTCTGAGTCCAGTAATGTTGAAATAGTGCTGCTGTTCAAATGAAGTGAAATCAAGCCCAAATCTGCTCAAAAGCTTTTCTCTCTATCAGAGTAAACTGTTTCATTCAGTATTAAGTGCAAATCTTGCCAAACTGATAGATGCTTATGCCTTATGAAATACAATGTTTTCTGCAATGCTGTAAGACAGTTTTTAATGTGTTAGAAGTTATATGCACAAAAACTTATGTTAGGACTTCAATGATCAAGATTGTCAGTTTACAGCTTTCTGAGTCCAGTAATGTTGAAATTGTGCTGCTGTTCAAATGAAGTGAAATCAAGCCCAAATCTGCTCAAAAGCTTTTCTCTCTATCAGAGTAAGCTGTTTCATTCAGTATTCAGTGCAAATCTTGCCAAACTGAAAGTTGTTTAAGCCTTATGAAATACAATGTTTTCTGCAATGCTGTAAGACAGTTTTTAATGTGTTAGAAGTTATATGCACAAAAACTTATGTTAGGACTTCAATGATCAAGATTGTCAGTTTACAGCTTTCTGAGTCCAGTAATGTTGAAATAGTGCTGCTGTTCAAATGAAGTGAAATCAAGCCCAAATCTGCTCAAAAGCTTTTCTCTCTATCAGAGTAAGCTGTTTCATTCAGTATTAAGTGCAAATCTTGCCAAACTGATAGATGCTTATGCCTTATGAAATACAATGTTTTTTCTGCAATGCTGAAGGACAGTTTTTAATGTGTTAGAAGTTATATGCACAAAAACTTATGTTATGACTTCAATGATCAAGATTGTCAGTTTACAGCTTTCTGAGTCCAGTAATGTTGAAATAGTGATTCTGTTCAAATGAAGTGAAACCAAGCCCAAATCTGCTCAAAAGCTTTTCTCTCTATCAGAGTAAGCTGTTTCATTCAGTATTAAGTGCAAATCTTGCCAAACTGAAAGATGCTTATGCCTTATGAAATACAATGTTTTCTGCAATGCTGTAAGACAGTTTTTAATGTGTTAGAAGTTATATGCACAAAAACTAATGTTAGGACTTCAAAGATCAAGATTGTCAGTTTACAGCTTTCTGAGTCCAGTAATGTTGAAATAGTGCTGCTGTTCAAATGAAGTGAAATCAAGCCCAAATCTGCTCAAAAGCTTTTCTCTCTATCAGAGTAAGCTGTTTCATTCAGTATTAAGTGCAAATCTTGCCAAACTGATAGATGCTTATGCCTTATGAAATACAATGTTTTCTGCAATGCTGTAAGACAGTTTTTAATGTGTTAGAAGTTATATGCACAAAAACTAATGTTAGGACTTCAATGATCAAGATTGTCAGTTTACAGCTTTCTGAGTCCAGTAATGTTGAAATAGTGATTCTGTTCAAATGAAGTGAAACCAAGCCCAAATCTGCTCAAAAGCTTTTCTCTCTATCAGAGTAAGCTGTTTCATTCAGTATTAAGTGCAAATCTTGCCAAACTGATAGATGCTTATGCCTTATGAAATATAATGTTTTCTGCAATGCTGTAAGACAGTTTTTAATGTGTTAGAAGTTATATGCACAAAAAATTATGTTAGGACTTCAATGATCAAGATTGTCAGTTTACAGCTTTCTGAGTCCAGTAATGTTGAAATAGTGCTGCTGTTCAAATGAAGTGAAATCAAGCCCAAATCTGCTCAAAAGCTTTTCTCTCTATCAGAGTAAGCTGTTTCATTCAGTATTCAGTGCAAATCTTGCCAAACTGAAAGATGTTTAAGCCTTATGAAATACAATGTTTTCTGCAATGCTGTAAGACAGTTTTTAATGTGTTAGAAGTTATATGCACAAAAACTTATGTTATGACTTCAATGATCAAGATTGTCAGTTTACAGCTTTCTGAGTCCAGTAATGTTGAAATAGTGCTGCTGTTCAAATGAAGTGAAATCAAGCCCAAATCTGCTCAAAAGCTTTTCTCTCTATCAGAGTAAGCTGTTTCATTCAGTATTAAGTGCAAATCTTGGCAAACTGATAGATGCTTATGCCTTATGAAATACAATGTTTTCTGCAATGCTGAAAGACAGTTTTTAATGTGTTAGAAGTTATATGCACAAAAACTAATGTTAGGACTTCAATGATCAAGATTGTCAGTTTACAGCTTTCTGAGTCCAGTAATGTTGAAATAGTGCTGCTGTTCAAATGAAGTGAAATCAAGCCCAAATCTGCTCAAAAGCTTTTCTCTCTATCAGAGTAAGCTGTTTCATTCAGTATTAAGTGCAAATCTTGCCAAACTGATAGATGCTTATGCCTTATGAAATACAATGTTTTCTGCAATGCTGTAAGACAGTTTTTAATGTGTTAGAAGTTATATGCACAAATACTAATGTTTGGACTTCAATGATCAAGATTGTCAGTTTACAGCTTTCTGAGTCCAGTAATGTTGAAATAGTGATTCTGTTCAAATGAAGTGAAACCAAGCCCAAATCTGCTCAAAAGCTTTTCTCTCTATCAGAGTAAGCTGTTTCATTCAGTATTAAGTGCAAATCTTGCCAAACTGATAGATGCTTATGCCTTATGAAACACAATGTTTTCTGCAATGCTGTAAGACAGTTTTTAATGTGTTAGAAGTTATATGCACAAAAACTTATGTTAGGACTTCAATGATCAAGATTGTCAGTTTACAGCTTTCTGAGTCCAGTAATGTTGAAATAGTGCTGCTGTTCAAATGAAGTGAAATCAAGCCCAAATCTGCTCAAAAGCTTTTCTCTCTATCAGAGTAAGCTGTTTCATTCAGTATTCAGTGCAAATCTTGCCAAACTGAAAGATGTTTAAGCCTTATGAAATACAATGTTTTCTGCAATGCTGTAAGACAGTTTTTAATGTGTTAGAAGTTATATGCACAAAAACTTATGTTAGGACTTCAATGATCAAGATTGTCAGTTTACAGCTTTCTGAGTCCAGTAATGTTGAAATAGTGCTGCTGTTCAAATGAAGTGAAATCAAGCCCAAATCTGCTCAAAAGCTTTTCTCTCTATCAGAGTAAGCTGTTTCATTCAGTATTAAGTGCAAATCTTGGCAAACTGATAGATGCTTATGCCTTATGAAATACAATGTTTTCTGCAATGCTGAAAGACAGTTTTTAATGTGTTAGAAGTTATATGCACAAAAACTAATGTTAGGACTTCAATGATCAAGATTGTCAGTTTACAGCTTTCTGAGTCCAGTAATGTTGAAATAGTGATTCTGTTCAAATGAAGTGAAACCAAGCCCAAATCTGCTCAAAAGCTTTTCTCTCTATCAGAGTAAGCTGTTTCATTCAGTATTAAGTGCAAATCTTGCCAAACTGAAAGATGCTTATGCCTTATGAAATACAATGTTTTCTGCAATGCTGTAAGACAGTTTTTAATGTGTTAGAAGTTATATGCACAAAAACTAATGTTAGGACTTCAAAGATCAAGATTGTCAGTTTACAGCTTTCTGAGTCCAGTAATGTTGAAATAGTGCTGCTGTTCAAATGAAGTGAAATCAAGCCCAAATCTGCTCAAAAGCTTTTCTCTCTATCAGAGTAAGCTGTTTCATTCAGTATTAAGTGCAAATCTTGCCAAACTGATAGATGCTTATGCCTTATGAAATACAATGTTTTTTCTGCAATGCTGAAGGACAGTTTTTAATGTGTTAGAAGTTATATGCACAAAAACTTATGTTAGGACTTCAATGATCAAGATTGTCAGTTTTCAGCTTTCTGAGTCCAGTAATGTTGAAATAGTGATTCTGTTCAAATGAAGTGAAACCAAGCCCAAATCTGCTCAAAAGCTTTTCTCTCTATCAGAGTAAGCTGTTTCATTCAGTATTAAGTGCAAATCTTGCCAAACTGATAGATGCTTATGCCTTATGAAATACAATGTTTTCTGCAATGCTGTAAGACAGTTTTTAATGTGTTAGAAGTTATATGCACAAATACTAATGTTTGGACTTCAATGATCAAGATTGTCAGTTTACAGCTTTCTGAGTCCAGTAATGTTGAAATAGTGATTCTGTTCAAATGAAGTGAAACCAAGCCCAAATCTGCTCAAAAGCTTTTCTCTCTATCAGAGTAAGCTGTTTCATTCAGTATTAAGTGCAAATCTTGCCAAACTGATAGATGCTTATGCCTTATGAAATACAATGTTTTCTGCAATGCTGTAAGACAGTTTTTAATGTGTTAGAAGTTATATGCACAAAAACTAATGTTAGGACTTCAATGATCAAGATTGTCAGTTTTCAGCTTTCTGAGTCCAGTAATGTTGAAATAGTGATTCTGTTCAAATGAAGTGAAACCAAGCCCAAATCTGCTCAAAAGCTTTTCTCTCTATCAAAGTAAGCTGTTTCATTCAGTATTAAGTGCAAATCTTGCCAAACTGATAGATGCTTATGCCTTATGAAATACAATGTTTTCTGCAATGCTGTAAGACAGTTTTTAATGTGTTAGAAGTTATATGCACAAAAACTTATGTTAGGACTTCAATGATCAAGATTGTCAGTTTACAGCTTTCTGAGTCCAGTAATGTTGAAATAGTGCTGCTGTTCAAATGAAGTGAAATCAAGCCCAAATCTGCTCAAAAGCTTTTCTCTCTATCAGAGTAAACTGTTTCATTCAGTATTAAGTGCAAATCTTGCCAAACTGATAGATGCTTATGCCTTATGAAATACAATGTTTTCTGCAATGCTGTAAGACAGTTTTTAATGTGTTAGAAGTTATATGCACAAAAACTTATGTTAGGACTTCAATGATCAAGATTGTCAGTTTACAGCTTTCTGAGTCCAGTAATGTTGAAATTGTGCTGCTGTTCAAATGAAGTGAAATCAAGCCCAAATCTGCTCAAAAGCTTTTCTCTCTATCAGAGTAAGCTGTTTCATTCAGTATTCAGTGCAAATCTTGCCAAACTGAAAGTTGTTTAAGCCTTATGAAATACAATGTTTTCTGCAATGCTGTAAGACAGTTTTTAATGTGTTAGAAGTTATATGCACAAAAACTTATGTTAGGACTTCAATGATCAAGATTGTCAGTTTACAGCTTTCTGAGTCCAGTAATGTTGAAATAGTGCTGCTGTTCAAATGAAGTGAAATCAAGCCCAAATCTGCTCAAAAGCTTTTCTCTCTATCAGAGTAAGCTGTTTCATTCAGTATTAAGTGCAAATCTTGCCAAACTGATAGATGCTTATGCCTTATGAAATACAATGTTTTTTCTGCAATGCTGAAGGACAGTTTTTAATGTGTTAGAAGTTATATGCACAAAAACTTATGTTATGACTTCAATGATCAAGATTGTCAGTTTTCAGCTTTCTGAGTCCAGTAATGTTGAAATAGTGATTCTGTTCAAATGAAGTGAAACCAAGCCCAAATCTGCTCAAAAGCTTTTCTCTCTATCAGAGTAAGCTGTTTCATTCAGTATTAAGTGCAAATCTTGCCAAACTGATAGATGCTTATGCCTTATGAAATACAATGTTTTCTGCAATGCTGTAAGACAGTTTTTAATGTGTTAGAAGTTATATGCACAAAAACTAATGTTAGGACTTCAATGATCAAGATTGTCAGTTTTCAGCTTTCTGAGTCCAGTAATGTTGAAATAGTGATTCTGTTCAAATGAAGTGAAACCAAGCCCAAATCTGCTCAAAAGCTTTTCTCTCTATCAAAGTAAGCTGTTTCATTCAGTATTAAGTGCAAATCTTGCCAAACTGATAGATGCTTATGCCTTATGAAATACAATGTTTTCTGCAATGCTGTAAGACAGTTTTTAATGTGTTAGAAGTTATATGCACAAAAACTTATGTTAGGACTTCAATGATCAAGATTGTCAGTTTACAGCTTTCTGAGTCCAGTAATGTTGAAATAGTGCTGCTGTTCAAATGAAGTGAAATCAAGCCCAAATCTGCTCAAAAGCTTTTCTCTCTATCAGAGTAAACTGTTTCATTCAGTATTAAGTGCAAATCTTGCCAAACTGATAGATGCTTATGCCTTATGAAATACAATGTTTTCTGCAATGCTGTAAGACAGTTTTTAATGTGTTAGAAGTTATATGCACAAAAACTTATGTTAGGACTTCAATGATCAAGATTGTCAGTTTACAGCTTTCTGAGTCCAGTAATGTTGAAATTGTGTTGCTGTTCAAATGAAGTGAAATCAAGCCCAAATCTGCTCAAAAGCTTTTCTCTCTATCAGAGTAAGCTGTTTCATTCAGTATTCAGTGCAAATCTTGCCAAACTGAAAGTTGTTTAAGCCTTATGAAATACAATGTTTTCTGCAATGCTGTAAGACAGTTTTTAATGTGTTAGAAGTTATATGCACAAAAACTTATGTTAGGACTTCAATGATCAAGATTGTCAGTTTACAGCTTTCTGAGTCCAGTAATGTTGAAATAGTGCTGCTGTTCAAATGAAGTGAAATCAAGCCCAAATCTGCTCAAAAGCTTTTCTCTATATCAGAGTAAGCTGTTTCATTCAGTATTAAGTGCAAATCTTGCCAAACTGATAGATGCTTATGCCTTATGAAATACAATGTTTTCTGCAATGCTGTAAGACAGTTTTTAATGTGTTAGAAGTTATATGCACAAAAACTAATGTTAGGACTTCAATGATCAAGATTGTCAGTTTTCAGCTTTCTGAGTCCAGTAATGTTGAAATAGTGATTCTGTTCAAATGAAGTGAAACCAAGCCCAAATCTGCTCAAAAGCTTTTCTCTCTATCAGAGTAAGCTGTTTCATTCAGTATTAAGTGCAAATCTTCCCAAACTGATAGATGCTTATGCCTTATGAAATACAATGTTTTCTGCAATGCTGTAAGACAGTTTTTAATGTGTTAGAAGTTATATGCACAAAAACTTATGTTAGGACTTCAATGATCAAGATTGTCAGTTTACAGCTTTCTGAGTCCAGTAATGTTGAAATAGTGATTCTGTTCAAATGAAGTGAAACCAAGCCCAAATCTGCTCAAAAGCTTTTCTCTCTATCAGAGTAAGCTGTTTCATTCAGTATTAAGTGCAAATCTTGCCAAACTGAAAGATGCTTATGCCTTATGAAATACAATGTTTTCTGCAATGCTGTAAGACAGTTTTTAATGTGTTAGAAGTTATATGCACAAAAACTAATGTTAGGACTTCAAAGATCAAGATTGTCAGTTTACAGCTTTCTGAGTCCAGTAATGTTGAAATAGTGCTGCTGTTCAAATGAAGTGAAATCAAGCCCAAATCTGCTCAAAAGCTTTTCTCTCTATCAGAGTAAGCTGTTTCATTCAGTATTAAGTGCAAATCTTGCCAAACTGATAGATGCTTATGCCTTATGAAATACAATGTTTTTTCTGCAATGCTGAAGGACAGTTTTTAATGTGTTAGAAGTTATATGCACAAAAACTTATGTTAGGACTTCAATGATCAAGATTGTCAGTTTTCAGCTTTCTGAGTCCAGTAATGTTGAAATAGTGATTCTGTTCAAATGAAGTGAAACCAAGCCCAAATCTGCTCAAAAGCTTTTCTCTCTATCAGAGTAAGCTGTTTCATTCAGTATTAAGTGCAAATCTTGCCAAACTGATAGATGCTTATGCCTTATGAAATACAATGTTTTCTGCAATGCTGTAAGACAGTTTTTAATGTGTTAGAAGTTATATGCACAAATACTAATGTTTGGACTTCAATGATCAAGATTGTCAGTTTACAGCTTTCTGAGTCCAGTAATGTTGAAATAGTGATTCTGTTCAAATGAAGTGAAACCAAGCCCAAATCTGCTCAAAAGCTTTTCTCTCTATCAGAGTAAGCTGTTTCATTCAGTATTAAGTGCAAATCTTGCCAAACTGATAGATGCTTATGCCTTATGAAATACAATGTTTTCTGCAATGCTGTAAGACAGTTTTTAATGTGTTAGAAGTTATATGCACAAAAACTAATGTTAGGACTTCAATGATCAAGATTGTCAGTTTTCAGCTTTCTGAGTCCAGTAATGTTGAAATAGTGATTCTGTTCAAATGAAGTGAAACCAAGCCCAAATCTGCTCAAAAGCTTTTCTCTCTATCAGAGTAAGCTGTTTCATTCAGTATTAAGTGCAAATCTTGCCAAACTGATAGATGCTTATGCCTTATGAAATACAATGTTTTCTGCAATGCTGTAAGACAGTTTTTAATGTGTTAGAAGTTATATGCACAAAAACTTATGTTAGGACTTCAATGATCAAGATTGTCAGTTTACAGCTTTCTGAGTCCAGTAATGTTGAAATAGTGATTCTGTTCAAATGAAGTGAAACCAAGCCCAAATCTGCTCAAAAGCTTTTCTCTCTATCAGAGTAAGCTGTTTCATTCAGTATTAAGTGCAAATCTTGCCAAACTGAAAGATGCTTATGCCTTATGAAATACAATGTTTTCTGCAATGCTGTAAGACAGTTTTTAATGTGTTAGAAGTTATATGCACAAAAACTAATGTTAGGACTTCAAAGATCAAGATTGTCAGTTTACAGCTTTCTGAGTCCAGTAATGTTGAAATAGTGCTGCTGTTCAAATGAAGTGAAATCAAGCCCAAATCTGCTCAAAAGCTTTTCTCTCTATCAGAGTAAGCTGTTTCATACAGTATTAAGTGCAAATCTTGCCAAACTGATAGATGCTTATGCCTTATGAAATACAATGTTTTCTGCAATGCTGTAAGACAGTTTTTAATGTGTTAGAAGTTATATGCACAAAAACTAATGTTAGGACTTCAATGATCAAGATTGTCAGTTTACAGCTTTCTGAGTCCAGTAATGTTGAAATAGTGATTCTGTTCAAATGAAGTGAAACCAAGCCCAAATCTGCTCAAAAGCTTTTCTCTCTATCAGAGTAAGCTGTTTCATTCAGTATTAAGTGCAAATCTTGCCAAACTGATAGATGCTTATGCCTTATGAAATATAATGTTTTCTGCAATGCTGTAAGACAGTTTTTAATGTGTTAGAAGTTATATGCACAAAAAATTATGTTAGGACTTCAATGATCAAGATTGTCAGTTTACAGCTTTCTGAGTCCAGTAATGTTGAAATAGTGCTGCTGTTCAAATGAAGTGAAATCAAGCCCAAATCTGCTCAAAAGCTTTCCTCTCTATCAGAGTAAGCTGTTTCATTCAGTATTCAGTGCAAATCTTGCCAAACTGAAAGATGTTTAAGCCTTATGAAATACAATGTTTTCTGCAATGCTGTAAGACAGTTTTTAATGTGTTAGAAGTTATATGCACAAAAACTTATGTTATGACTTCAATGATCAAGATTGTCAGTTTACAGCTTTCTGAGTCCAGTAATGTTGAAATAGTGCTGCTGTTCAAATGAAGTGAAATCAAGCCCAAATCTGCTCAAAAGCTTTTCTCTCTATCAGAGTAAGCTGTTTCATTCAGTATTAAGTGCAAATCTTGGCAAACTGATAGATGCTTATGCCTTATGAAATACAATGTTTTCTGCAATGCTGAAAGACAGTTTTTAATGTGTTAGAAGTTATATGCACAAAAACTAATGTTAGGACTTCAATGATCAAGATTGTCAGTTTACAGCTTTCTGAGTCCAGTAATGTTGAAATAGTGCTGCTGTTCAAATGAAGTGAAATCAAGCCCAAATCTGCTCAAAAGCTTTTCTCTCTATCAGAGTAAGCTGTTTCATTCAGTATTAAGTGCAAATCTTGCCAAACTGATAGATGCTTATGCCTTATGAAATACAATGTTTTCTGCAATGCTGTAAGACAGTTTTTAATGTGTTAGAAGTTATATGCACAAAAACTAATGTTAGGACTTCAATGATCAAGATTGTCAGTTTACAGCTTTCTGAGTCCAGTAATGTTGAAATAGTGATTCTGTTCAAATGAAGTGAAACCAAGCCCAAATCTGCTCAAAAGCTTTTCTCTCTATCAGAGTAAGCTGTTTCATTCAGTATTAAGTGCAAATCTTGCCAAACTGATAGATGCTTATGCCTTATGAAATATAATGTTTTCTGCAATGCTGTAAGACAGTTTTTAATGTGTTAGAAGTTATATGCACAAAAAATTATGTTAGGACTTCAATGATCAAGATTGTCAGTTTACAGCTTTCTGAGTCCAGTAATGTTGAAATAGTGCTGCTGTTCAAATGAAGTGAAATCAAGCCCAAATCTGCTCAAAAGCTTTTCTCTCTATCAGAGTAAGCTGTTTCATTCAGTATTCAGTGCAAATCTTGCCAAACTGAAAGATGTTTAAGCCTTATGAAATACAATGTTTTCTGCAATGCTGTAAGACAGTTTTTAATGTGTTAGAAGTTATATGCACAAAAACTTATGTTATGACTTCAATGATCAAGATTGTCAGTTTACAGCTTTCTGAGTCCAGTAATGTTGAAATAGTGCTGCTGTTCAAATGAAGTGAAATCAAGCCCAAATCTGCTCAAAAGCTTTTCTCTCTATCAGAGTAAGCTGTTTCATTCAGTATTAAGTGCAAATCTTGGCAAACTGATAGATGCTTATGCCTTATGAAATACAATGTTTTCTGCAATGCTGAAAGACAGTTTTTAATGTGTTAGAAGTTATATGCACAAAAACTAATGTTAGGACTTCAATGATCAAGATTGTCAGTTTACAGCTTTCTGAGTCCAGTAATGTTGAAATAGTGCTGCTGTTCAAATGAAGTGAAATCAAGCCCAAATCTGCTCAAAAGCTTTTCTCTCTATCAGAGTAAGCTGTTTCATTCAGTATTAAGTGCAAATCTTGCCAAACTGATAGATGCTTATGCCTTATGAAATACAATGTTTTCTGCAATGCTGTAAGACAGTTTTTAATGTGTTAGAAGTTATATGCACAAATACTAATGTTTGGACTTCAATGATCAAGATTGTCAGTTTACAGCTTTCTGAGTCCAGTAATGTTGAAATAGTGATTCTGTTCAAATGAAGTGAAACCAAGCCCAAATCTGCTCAAAAGCTTTTCTCTCTATCAGAGTAAGCTGTTTCATTCAGTATTAAGTGCAAATCTTGCCAAACTGATAGATGCTTATGCCTTATGAAACACAATGTTTTCTGCAATGCTGTAAGACAGTTTTTAATGTGTTAGAAGTTATATGCACAAAAACTTATGTTAGGACTTCAATGATCAAGATTGTCAGTTACAGCTTTCTGAGTCCAGTAATGTTGAAATAGTGCTGCTGTTCAAATGAAGTGAAATCAAGCCCAAATCTGCTCAAAAGCTTTTCTCTCTATCAGAGTAAGCTGTTTCATTCAGTATTCAGTGCAAATCTTGCCAAACTGAAAGATGTTTAAGCCTTATGAAATACAATGTTTTCTGCAATGCTGTAAGACAGTTTTTAATGTGTTAGAAGTTATATGCACAAAAACTTATGTTAGGACTTCAATGATCAAGATTGTCAGTTTACAGCTTTCTGAGTCCAGTAATGTTGAAATAGTGCTGCTGTTCAAATGAAGTGAAATCAAGCCCAAATCTGCTCAAAAGCTTTTCTCTCTATCAGAGTAAGCTGTTTCATTCAGTATTAAGTGCAAATCTTGGCAAACTGATAGATGCTTATGCCTTATGAAATACAATGTTTTCTGCAATGCTGAAAGACAGTTTTTAATGTGTTAGAAGTTATATGCACAAAAACTAATGTTAGGACTTCAATGATCAAGATTGTCAGTTTACAGCTTTCTGAGTCCAGTAATGTTGAAATAGTGCTGCTGTTCAAATGAAGTGAAATCAAGCCCAAATCTGCTCAAAAGCTTTTCTCTCTATCAGAGTAAGCTGTTTCATTCAGTATTAAGTGCAAATCTTGCCAAACTGATAGATGCTTATGCCTTATGAAGTACAATGTTTTCTGCAATGCTGTAAGA